>NW_020837996.1:5413442-5484824 GCF_003676395.1 Aethalodelphis obliquidens
ACACACACACACACACACACACACACACACACACACACACACACACAAACACACAAACACACACACAGAGCTATCAATGTTTCCGATACCATTCTGGGTGAGCTTTGTGGAGCACACCAGCGTAGAAATGCAGAATACATCCCGGGAGCTGAAAGAGAGCCCCCCAACACTGCTGGAGCTTCGACTCAAGGTAGCCCCCTTGTTTTCCACATGGTGTCGGTAAGAAGGAAGAGTCAGGTAAGCACTGGCATCCTCCATCTTCTTGCTGTCCCCCTGGAAACAACACCTTGGTTACTTCCCCAAGCCAAGGGTATGTACCCAATGCTACACAGAGTTTGCAGTGGCCAGATTACACACTGTAGGTAGAGAGGATCAGAAACAGTGAGGGACATCATAAGAGGAGCAGTGAACATCAGCTGGTTAGGTAAGGCTGTTTTTCCACAAAATAGGCGAGAACCCAAGGTTACGTTAATGGGAAAGGGGTTGATCAACCAACCACCTGAAGGCTCTGTGGACTTCATTAATGGCACAGAGGGAACTGAAGATTCCCAAACAGGATATTTTAATTCATTCTAAGTTTTATAAGATCTTAACACAAACAAGCCCACCAGCAGGATAAGGAATCGGCTTAAAGAAGAAGTTAACAGCAAAGGCACTAGATTCTGAAAGTGATGGTATTTAGACCCTCTTCTCCCATTCACATGCCTGTGTCATTCTGGACACATTCCTTGGTCTCTCTGTGTCTCATTCTTCTCATGATTAAACTGAGAATTAATCATATTACCTACTTCTAGAAATCTGGAGCAGACTAGATGGCATAATGCATATAGAACACTTAGTAAAATGACAGACACATAAGTCCCTTGGCATGCTGAAATGAATGACTAGAGGTAGGCATTACAGCAGTCAACATTTACTGAGCCCTTACTCTGCACTAGATGCTGCACTAAGTGCTTTGTATGCCTTAGTTCATGTCACTTAAGCCTCACAACAGTTGTTACTGTTGTGTATACTGTTATCATCTCCAGTTTACAGATGAGGAAACTGAGGCTTAAGGAGGGTGACTAAATTGAAAACTGACTGCAACTGGGACTCTGCCCCCAATGAGTTCACAATCTTTTAAACCAAGAACTACCTTGACACATCAAAACTGAGTAAACAGAGCCTGTACAGAAGGAAAAGGGGTGTTCTGCAAAAGCCAAAGAGACTCAGAGAAGAGTACCCTGTTATGAAGCTTTGATGAGGCTGTGTTTGCCATGCAGACCACAGGCAAAAGGGCAACTCCAACCTCCAATGCTGAGAAAGTCAAGGGCAAGGGTTTGATCCCTGTGCTGACCACTTAGGCTTTGCCCTGTTTCACAGCCATACCCTTTGCCTCCAGCCAGGGGCTAGCTAGCTATGTGCCACTGTCACAGGAGTGGTTGTGGGAAAGCGTGCATGTAAGATCAGGAAAATACTTCCCCACTTCTAGAGAACAGTGCAAGTCTCATGACGTAAAAATAACAGCAGCGGCCCTCTATACTCTTTTACATGGTCCTTCTGCGTGGGTCATCTTATGGTCATAAACACGGCCATCACCACTTAAGGAAAAGGAAACTGAGACTCAGCAAGACATGGGAGATGACTCCGATTTAGTCAACAGCAGGATCAGGACCCTAAATTGTGATATTTTTTTCCATTAGCTACAGTGAGGAATCTCTCAAATATTTCTTGCTGGTCTTCTGTACATCCCACAGGTGTCTTAACAGAGTCAAAGCCCACTCTGTATGTAACAATAACCTTCCATTTCCTGAGAATTCCACGTACCCATCAATGTCATGCTTACATGCACTGACTCATATAATCCTCACAGTTACTCACTGAGAGCTCACAGATGAGGACACGGAGGCCCAGAGAAGTTACGACTTTGTACAAAAGGCCTCACAGCTGGGAAGCCCCTATGTGTGTGACTCTGGGGTCCCTGCTCTTAATTACCAAGCCATCCTGCCATCTCCCCCTCACTTCCTGCATGCTCCCCACTGCAGAGTTAATACCAGCTCATGGTACCTTTAGGACAACCAAGTCATGGCATCCGTCATGCAGAGTGGTCCCATCTTCCTTCATCAACTTCACATAGGACATGGCAAAGTTCTTTTCTCCTTTATCCTTGGCTGAAAATAGCATTGTTGAGGTCAGGAAAAAAAAAGATACTTGGGCCACCCAATGATCCCACCCCTCTCCCCTTAGGGGTTTTGCAGAGATGCCATTTGGTTGGGCACTCACATTCCAGGGATGACCGATGTCGAAACATGAATCGCAGGTGGATCCTCTGCATGTCTTCAATAGGGACAGCCACCTCAATAGGCAGAAACCAGAGCTCAGGAGACAATGAGTTAAAGAGCCCTCCCCACGCCACCCCGCCCCCCGCAAAAGGCAGCCTGACCATTTAACTTAGAGTGCTGCGTGCTGATTTATTACCCAGCCATCAAGCCTGATGAACTGTAAGTACATTACATAAGAACTGGCTATGAAGAGAAAATAAAGTTCCAAATGTAATCCATTTGGCAAATTGCATTCCCAGCCAATGAAAAGAGATCTGTAAATTATAGTGAGGAAACATGAATCTCTCCAAATTGATATAAAAGTCACATAACTTTAGCACACGATTTAATGCACTGCAAACTGCACAGTGCACATTTTCCTTACACACTCCAGGAGTCTGGGCAGTTGCAGCAGGGCTTAGAAAATTAACAGTGCCCATTAGGGGGCTTGATGGGGGACTGTCATTTATGTAAATTAATAAAAATGCTTGAATCCAATCATATTCGGGAAAATCCTAGGCCTCATTCCCATCTTTGGTTTTTCCTCCAAGGACACTGGGCCAAGACAATCACCCCTTGGTCACCCAGTGTCACTGTCCAGTGAGTGGTCTGCTGTACCCTTGACTGAGGTGCTTTTGGCCTGTCTCTGGACTATCCCACCTCCCAAAGCCCCACAGCGATCCCTGTATTATACAATTCAGGCCCAGACAGAGAAGCTTAGCTACCTGTGAGAAAAACCACTCATTTTCTGTGGATACTTTCTGCTCCAGAAAATGAAATTTGAGCCCAAAGAGGTCCACCACTTGTTTGTGTGTCTCAGAGCACAAGAACTGAGAGTCACATGGGCAGCTGTTGTCCAATTCATTCTTTCACTGCATATTGAATCAATACTATAAGCTACAATCATGTGAAGCACAGGCCATGCTGACATAAGGCACAGTCCCACTCAAAGAGCTCATGGCCCACACAGGGCAACACATAATTATCACCATGTGATGAGGGCTAGCAAAGAGATATAACTGGGGTACAAGAGAGCACAGAGAAAACAACCTGGTCCAACAGCTCTCTGACCCCAAAGCTGGGTAGGTCATCACTTTTAAGAGAGTGAGTACAGGGAGACCCACTGAGGAAAACAGGAATATAGGTGACAACACAAGAACCACTGAGGTTTGAAGAGCTACCTCTGAAAGGGAAGTCTTATGAATACCTTCAGTTTGGGTTCAGAGCACAGAGTGAGTAAAGACTGCTATTAATTACAAGGCAGAGACATCTGAAGCTGTAATCAAGCTTCACTGTCCACTAAATTAATTCCGAACTCCACTTCCAATGCATGATATTCCCTTCTGCTTCAGTGTGACAATCTGGTAATGCAAATATTTGTGGTTAATGCCACTTCCATCTGAGGTACCCTCCCAACGGTGTACCTACCAGGTATTAAATAGCTTTTTATAGCCTCACATTTGCTCCCAAGCTCTGTCACTCCTCACTGCTGAGTAAAACGACACAACTTGATGTCTTGGGCACAGTCCGCAAGATCACCTGACAATGCCATGGTGGCTATAGCTGCCGGGCCGCTGAAGGGTGATCAAGAGGACCGGGCAGTCGCCCACTGGGCCACTATTTCCACTGCCTGACACACCACCAGAGACATGCTAGGCTACTGTTTCAGATCTTAGGGAGTCTTAGAGTCCCCCAACTATTATCATCATCATTATTATTATTATTACCTTGACTGTTTCCATCCACCGTGGCTGTTTGACTTGATAGTACACGACGGACCGATATTCATTCATAGGTTTGTCCCCAGCTCCCACGCAAATTGCATTCTGACCCAAGAAAAATGAAAAGAGAGAAAACACTATAGAATTGCCATTTTCTATGCTTGGGCAATTTTGGTCCCGAGGCCAAGGCTGGCCACAGGGCCTGGGATAACCCTGCCTTCTTTAAGCCTTCTGCCAGGTACCCTTCTACATTACAGATTTATACATGAATGTGCCAGGCCCTGGGAGCGACAGCTGCTTAACTATAGAAATTCTATTACTTGCATTCTGGAAACCACTGAAGCGCAGCAGGAGCTGACGTGGCTGCCCTATTGTCAACGGTAACCAGCCTTGGAGCAGCTGCGCGCTGCCAGTCTTATTAATTCTATTTGTTTCCCACATCTGAATTGCACAAAGTTACCAAACAGGCTCAGATCAGCCAAGCAGCAGCCCGTTCCGATGGATTTCTGATGCTAACACACCCAGGTGCTGGCGGGAGCTGGGCAAGCGGAGGGAGCTTGGGTTTCAGACAGACACATGGGCAGAGGGGGCTAAAGGAGCCCACAGCTAGGGAGCATCTTCCAGGTACCAGGCCCACACTAAGCACTGGGATACGGGCATGAGTCAGAGAGTAAACCTGACACGAGGGCTCACAGTGTGGTGTAGGAATCATTATATGAGCAGACAAATCACTAGGCAATGTGAAGTGATGACAGATATATGTATCCAGTTGTCCGCTGGTATCCACAGGGGCTTGGTTCCAGGGCCCTCCCTTCCCCGCCACTGATTAAAAAAAAAAAAAAAAAAAAAATCCACAGATGCTCACATCCCTTATATAAAACAGTGTAAACAGTGTAGTACAGTTGAACTTCTGCATCTGCAGATGCAGAACCTGCAGGTACAGAGGGCTGACTGTATAATACTATGGGGCACCGAGAAAGGACACTTCAGTGTCCCCTGAAGACTCAGGGACTATTTCTTGGAGGTGATGACAGTTGAAGTTCTTGAAGAAAGGTTCCAAGTTGGCTTTGAGCAGAAACACAGGAACGACATTCTGAGAGAGAGTGAGCACAGAGCAAGCATACCTACATAGGATATTTATTCTTAAAAAATCACCCTCAGAGTAACAAGGAATTACCTTGCAATAGAGTATGCCAACCCCTAATTCTACCTCTGTGCTCATTCCAGTTGTTTGGCCCCAAAACAAGATCTAAGGTAGGGTCACTCAGAAGGGGCCTAAGTTCAGTTTTTCTACCAGAACAAGAGATTTCAACCTCAAGTCTTCAGAGATCTAGGGACATGAGGATTGGTTTTGCAGCCCCAAGCCCCCAAACCACAAAACTGTGTGCCTCTGGGCACTTTTATGGTGAGAGAATCCATGACTCTCACTAGATTCCATCAGATTCTCCAGTGGATTCCCCACCAGGCTGAAGGACCAAAGCTGGCCACTCTGGGCCCCTGGGAAAGCAAGCTAAGCTGCGGGAAGGATAATTCTGTCCCTCTGTACTTCTGAGCTATAGGGAAAGAATGAGTTCAGTTTCAATATTGACTGATGCTACATATGGTCAGATCAAACCCATCTGAAAATAAGGCTACAGCATCCTTTCAAAACTTATCTCTGAAAAAACAAGGACAACCAGGGAACTGCAAATGAGGGAAGACATACAACTCTCTTTTCAATGGTATGGCGCCTTTCAGAACTTCTTGAGGTGCTGAACTAAAAACATGCTTCCAAAGTTGTCCTAACCATTTAGAGAGTGCTTTGTGTCCAGCATTATGCTAAGCCCTTTACACGAACTGCCTCACTCAATTCAATCCTCACAACCGCCTCTGACGATTACTGTCATTATCCCCATTTCAGAACTGAGTAAACTGAGACCTTGAGAGGTTACATCACTTGCCCCAAAAGGTACCAACGCCCGGACTACATCTCAGACCCTCTAATTCTTTGCCCAGTGTTCCCTCTGTAACAACCTAGATGCCTTCCAGCCTCCTAAGATTTATAGCTAGTGACAATGATGGGCTTAACATTTCTGTAGCTCAGCTGAATCCACATAGCTTATAAAAACTGAAAATACACATGTATCTGTGGTGAAAGTAAAGCTGCTGTACAACATGCAGCTGAATCCCACAAAACTATCCTGATGATGAAAATTTTTGATTGCCTAAAGCTGGAGAAAACAGTCTCAGTATTATTCTGAGAAAGACCTAAGACAGCTCCCTCCCTCGCAACACTTCAGAGATAAAACCGAATGTCGCTGGGTGTGTAGAAAGAGCATTGTGACCAGGGATGGGGCCGGTTTTCAGGAAAATATAGCTTTGTGCTTGTCTCCAGTGAACCTATTCAATAATTTTCCCTATTGTCCACCCCCATGGCTCCCTGTTAACAACGAGAGCCCCTAATTGGCTTCAGGTCAGTAGAAGGAAGCCTGGAAATTTTAAAGCCGACTTGGCCTTGGTGGACACATTTCAGCAGGAGGAAAAATCAGGCTCCAAACACAGGTCTTGTTTACCTCGTAGGAATCACCTGAGGAATAAATGACACCAGGGGTGTGAACGCATTTCGAGAGCCAGGAAGTGCTTTAGGCTGACAAGGTCGGTCTTATCATGGGAAGATGTCAGTTGGTGTCCACGAGGCAGTAACCAAGCCTGCGACAGCTCTACCTTTCTGGTAATAGTGAACTTCGATGAACACCTGTTATGTCAATTACCTCAGCTGGCATTCACAAGAGTAAGGTGCCACTGCTGGTCTCAGTTTCAGACAGAGTCTCCTAGGCGTAGAGAGATTATGTAATTTGCTCCAGGTCATCCCGCTAATCAGGGCTGAGCTGGGCTTTCGGCCTGGATGTCTGGCCCCAGAGGTCATGTCTTAAGCACTACACAGCACTGCCCCCCATGCCCTACCTCCAGCCCTGTAACCTGGCTGGTCTCAGAAGAGCAAAGGTCTCTCAGCCCGGCATCTGAGCATTTTTACTTCTTGAAATTGCGTTAGGTATCCCCACTGGATTGTCTGTTTGACCCCCTCAGATCCTTTCCAGGGCTTTCCTGCAGTTGGTCTGCTTTTCCTAAATGTTACCTCCTTCCTGTTGCTGAGTATTTACTACATACCGGGTGCCTTACACCTACCATTTTGTATAAACAGCAACCCCACAAGGAAGAGATTATTATTCCTCTTTTATAGACATGTAAACTTGCCCAAGATCACACAGCTAATAGGAGGGGAGGGTGGGATTTGACTGCTGTCAGTCTGATCTCAGAGCCCAGCCTATTAGCTTCTCTGCTATGGGTCCTCCTAAGCAAGGTCGTTGAGACCCCAAAGTGAGCCAAGGACAAGTCTAACCTACTCTATCCTCCGACCCCACTCTTCCTAGGAGCGGGAGGACAAATCAATACCCCTAAAGGGGACTGTTCCCACCAACATCAAACAGGAACGTTTAAGTGTGCTGCCTGACACTTAATTAGGCAGTAATATTTATTTCTGCAAGTAGAGAAAGAAAAGCCTCCCACAGGCTTCCTTAGCAATTTTCAATAGTCAGTCAACTGAACTCCCCCTAACTTCCCTCACAGATGAAACTGCAAATTATCGCTGTGCCCCACAGTTACCTCTCCATTTCTGCCCCCAAATTCCTGCCTATGTATTCATCTTTGATAAGTGCGTCTGTTCAGCCTGGTTGGGTGTGACACGAAAGGATGGCAGAGTCGGAAGTACAAATGGTTCAGAAACGAGATAAGAGGTCTGCTTTCCCATTAACCGTTCCTTCTAATTTGTCCTTCGGCAACATCGAGGGCAAGCACATCAGCGTTTTAAAAAATGAGGCTGAGGTTGAAACGTTCTCCAACAGGTAGTTGGATAAAAATGACTTCAGGGCTTCCCTGGTGGCGCAGTGGTTGGGAGTCCGCCTGCCGATGCAGGGGACGCGGGTTCGTGCCCCGGTCTGGGAGGATCCCGTGTGCCGCGGAGCGGCTGGACCTGTGGGCCATGGCCGCTGGGCCTGCGCGTCCAGAGCCTGTGCTCCGCGACGGGAGAGGCCACGGCGGTGGGAGGCCCGCGTACCGCGCAAAAAAAAAAAAAAAAAGACTTCAAAGCATGGTCTATGCATTGGTGAAACCCAATTTCCCTTTCAGATAAAAACCCTCTGCTCTTCCTTTGTGTTTCTTTGAGCAAAGTGTCTCTTACTTATTTTATTTTTCAGAAAAGTTTCAAAATCCAACAAAAAGAGGATTAAGTTAAATCCTTGGATTTTGCTCAACTAGATATTAATTAATGGGACCAGTCTTTCCGAACAAAAAGGTAATTGCGATGATTTCTTTAAATTTAAAAAATAATTATGACTCTTCCCAGAATTTGATGGGAGTGGTTATTAGCCTCATTTTTTAAATGAGAAATAAATTGGAGGATTTTTTTTTAATGTACACGCATTAGAGTGAAGTGTTTAATAAGAGGGACTGGAACCTGAAATCAAACCCCATCTCTGCCATATACTAACTTTATGACCCTGGGAAAGTTGTCTCACTTGACAAAGGTTTAGTTTCCCCCTTTGTAAAAATGGGGAAAATAACAGTAATGCAACCTACTTATCACAGTGCCTAGCAGGTAGCAATGCGTCTGTGAATGCCAGTTATTCGTAGGTAGAGGGTAGCAAAACCTGCCTGAGCTCCAGGCCCCCAGGCTAAAGCAGAAGATCTATCAATATTCACAGCCCTACCCTCCGGTGCTATCTGATCACCTCCTGCGGCCTAAGAGGAATATCTGCCCACGCTGAAACTTCTGCTGAGAGCTGATTTTATTTTCAGCTAAGTACTCTGAAAGGAGAAATTGAGAAGCAAAACCCTCCCACACACTGGACACAACTGCTGACAACCTTAAAGGAAATATAAGTAAATAAATGTAAACACACATGACAAATATTGTACAGGACATATGCTGTATAAATATAGCAATATGCTTTGCATTCTTGAATTCACTCTGCTGGCCCTCTGGAGACCAATTTACGGATAAGGCTTTCCACCAGAATGTCTGGCTGAGTGCTAGAGAGTTAGATTAAGTGTTGGGAATGTCTGTTTTGAGGACATCCTGAGTCTTCACACCAGCCCAAGGCTCTGTATTGATCCTTTTTCTTGCCATGGAATTTTGCCTGAATAAACCAGCTCAGGTTTCGATGAGAACAACATTTTAACTGTGAAAAGCTAACCTATAAACTGAGGTGCCAAGCAAAAAAAAGAAGAGGTCATGAAAGGAAAGGAACAGACACTGAAAAGCCAACTGCTTTGGTGTAAAGAAAGAACAACACCAGGTCTTATTACAGGCTACTGTGCCAGCCAAGCTCTAAAGGTGTCGATCCCCTTACTCAACACCACCCCGCAGGCCCCTGGCATTTAGAGAGCAGGATCGGGAACGGGAAAAGAAAATCTTTATGAACAGAGGCACCCTAGGGGAGCCCTGTCACCCAGAGCAACAGCAGGGTCCCTTACAGGAAGCGTTTTGCCATCCTCCGCGCACACACACATGATCACTTCCACATTCCTCTGAGTGGTCTTGTTGTACTTGTCAAAGTCACCTTGTAAGAGAGTGATGTAGATGTCGTTCCTGACGTCCCCTGTGGCACAGGGAGAGAGACAACAGTTGGAGTCTGTGTAGCAGGAGAGGCACTGACTAGAGGGCGCGGGGAGTTGGGGAGCGGTGGAAGTGCCACACCTTGTCTGTTAATGAAGTTAAAATCAGAACGATTTGGAAAAGCATTTTTACTTCATCAGGGAGGCTGGAGCAGTAGGTAACAAGAGGATGGAGGAACAGTAGGAAATGAGTTGCAAAAAGGGAGGTAGGATGGTCACCACTGGCCGTATTTTTTTCTCCATTAAAAATCATTTAATTTTCATCCTCTAGTGACACCTTCTGGGAAGGCAAAGGCAAACTCCAATTGGATTGATCTTGGTGCATGAATAACAACCACAGATGGTTCTCTCCGCAGATCTCTTACTGTGCAGAAGCAGACAGAATGACTTTCTGTGTCCGAGGAACATGGATGGGGTGAGGGACGAGGTGTGGAGGGTCTTCAGGAATGGGGGGGTGAGAGCTGAAAACCCTACAGGGGAATGCACAAGGGACTGATGTCTCAGTGAAGCAGGCATAGATAAATTACACCACCAGTGGACCACCATGCAACTGTGGACAGAAGGGGTAAGTCAGCGAGAGTGGTTATGGACACAAGTCCTAGACTCAAGTTTAAGGCAAAGAGGGAAGTTTCAAAAGAGTGCTATCATGCAGTCCCATTTACTTTCTTTTATTACATACACATTTGGAAAATACGTATCATGGTTACTTCTGGAGACAAAGATTTGAGAGAGCTTTTAAGGTTTCACTTTAAATCTTTTCATGCCATTTGGACATTTTACAATGAGCGTGGACTCTTTTGGTAATAAAAAAATAGCTTAGCAATTTAAGAGAATGTCAGTATTCACCCCAGAAGGAGTGAAATTATTCCACGTGTAGTAAAGTGGAAAGGATGTCCATGATAAATTATTAAGTGAGAAGTGAGCTGCAGAACGCTATGTAAAGTATAATAAGTAATGGTATATGAAGTATATGAAGTGTGGTTCCCATTTGTGGGGGGGTGGGTGCATGTGTGTATATTTATGTGCTTGTGTTTATTATGTGAATGCATAGAAGATTTCTGGATATATAACAATTGTTTTCAGTGGTTACCTTCAGAGAGAGAAATAGAGAAAAGCAGTAGAAAAGAAGTAGTTGACTTTTTAAAAAGAAAATGGATCACACTAGCTAGACCACCCCCAGCCCCGCCCAGGGGGAAGGAGAACCTGGCATGATGATCTCCGGGAAGCCCAGCTTCCTGGCCACCACGGTGGTCCTGTCCACCAGGTGTGGGTAGTCCTTGCGGATCTGAATGATGTCACCCACAAGCATCTTCATGGTCACCCAGAGGCCTGGAAGGGAATGCTCATGGTGAAGAGTCAACTTCAAGGTGTTCCCTCAGCCTCACCCTCCCATCATCTCTCCCCTTGGTCTCTCTCTGGAGGAGACCATGGAAGCAGAGACAAGCGGCCACAGACGCAGTGACCCAGCCCCGGGGGAGGATGCAAGGCAGGATGCAGAGGGGCTCTAGAGCAAGACACCTCCAACTTAAATCCCACAGGTTACTTCTGGCAGGATCAACTTCTGCCAAATCATTGCACCCTTCTAAACCCAGACTTTGTAAAGTGGGTTTGATACCATCTATCTCACAGGACCGTGGGAAGGATGAAATTGAACAAGGAAACATTTTACAGTGCCTGACACATAGGAGATAGGCTATACCAATTCCCTTCTTCCTTCAGGCACTAGGACATGCCTCCTTCTGCTTCCCATTTAGAGATTTCCAGCTCTGTAGATCACACTCCCCCATTCCTCACAACGGTCTGTCTGGAAGGAAGGCTATGTTTCCCAGGGTTTAGGAGTTTGATCTGTTTGCCACAGAATCAAGGGATCTCAAGCTGAAGTCAGGCCCAGCCCACTTGGCCTGTTGGCACTCTACCTTGCCCTCCGCTGTCTCCCTTGGAGGCTGTGACTTTGCCCAGCAGGCTGTGCAGGAAGTCATTCTCAGCTGTCACCCTAGAAAGGAAAAGAGAGCACAAAATACTTGCGTGGTACCCCCATGGGGTCCCTACCTTGTGGTTCCAGGAGCTCCAGAAAGCTGCCCCACCCCTCCATACACCTTAGGTGAAAAGTGAGCCTGCCCATGTCAGCTCAGAGAGTGTACCTGCCATCAAGAAGCACATCTCTCTTTTTCACAGAGCAACATGGCTCTGAAATTTGGGGAATACCAATGCTACAAGTAGAGGCCATTTTTATTCCTAGGAAAACTCTTAAAAAGGAAGGATTCCCAAGCCCTCAAAATGAGCTCAGCAAGGTGGAAAAGGCTTTAGCTGCTCATACTAAGTCCTAATCCCATGACTTAGAGTCACTGACCTCATTATCTGTAACAAAACACCATCCTCCTTAGACAAACGAGGACAAAGTTCTGAAACTACGGATCTGGCTTTCTCAAACTTGTTTTAGATCAAGGAAAGGATATTCACCCTCCTCACTACCCTCCTCTAAAGTCATGGATATTTCCACCCGCAAGAATTAGGTTCTGATTTCCTGTTATATGCTCCTGATACGCTGCTGCTTCACAGCTTCATGGTCCCTGTCATACTTAGTCTTTTGTTCATTTAATTCTGCATCTAAACATAAGCTTCAGGAAGAAAGGGCCACGTCGACCTTGTTCCCCACCTCATCCCCCCACGCCTGGCACAACGCCCAGCCCTCTGCCAGCCTTCAGTCAAAGTCCGTTGAATAAATAACATCTGATGAACGAATAGGTGAGAAGCTGGTTGGTTTTTTGTTCACCCCAAATTCATAGTTCATCTAAGGGTTCAATCTTGGTGGTGTACATTCAATAGGTTGGGACAAATATATAACAACATATGTCCATCCCTCCCACACTCCTGATAACTACTCATCCCTTTGTTGTCTCCATAGTTTTGCCTTTTCCAGAATGTTATATAGTTGAAATCATACAGTATGTAGCCTTCTCAGATTGGCTTCTTTCACTTCTAATACACATTTAAGGTTCCTCCACGTCTTTTCGTGGCTTAATAGCTCATTTCTTATTAGTTCTGAATGGTATTCCATTGTCTTGAATGTACCACAGTTTATTTATCCATTCACCTACCGAAGGACATCTTGGTTGCTTCCAAGTTTGGGCAACTATGAATAAAGCTGCTATAAACATTTGTGTGCAGGTTTTTGTGTGGACATATTTTCAACTTCTTTGAGTAAATACCAAGAAGCATGATTGTTGGATCATATGGTAAGAGTATGTTTAATTTTATAAGAAACCAACACACTGTCTTCCAAAGTGGCTGCGCCATTTTGCGTTCCCACCAGCAATGGGTAAGAATATTTGTTGCTTCACATCCTCACCAGTATTTTGGTGTCGTTAGTGTTCTGGATTTTGGCCACTCTGATGGGTATGTAGTAGTTATCTCATTGTTGTTTTAATTTGCATTTCCCCGATGACATTTGATGTGGAACATCTTTTCATGTGCTTATTTGCCATTTGTATATCTACTTTGGTAAGGGGTCTGTTAAGGTCTTTGGCCCATTTTTAAATTGGGTCATTTTCTTATGGTTGATTTTTAATAGTTCTTTGTATAAGCTGCTTGGTTTTGAATGCCTCAGCACTGAGACCATCATTCTCAACCTGCCCTCCTCCTGGGAGGTCCTACCTGGGCTATCATCAACTCAGGGAATCAGTTCACCCTGCTTTTGTGTGGCCCTCAGTCAGAAAGGATGTGGTTTCAGAGAATGGAAAGAAATGGGAAATCTCTCACGGGTGAAAAGGGATGAAGTGCTGCTTTTCTTCATCACTCTCTGCTTTCCCCTTGATGATGTCTGTTATATCCATAACTAGAAAGAAAAGAGAAATGAATTAATGGTTTAAGCCCCCTTGCTCCCAGGAAAGGGTAAGAATGGGATGAGCTTGTAGGGCAGGAGGCTGGGACAGGAAAGCCTAAAAAGGCAAGCAAGCCAGCATGAGACGATATACAGACAGCAAGGATTCATTACAGGCAACAACTGGCAAACGCCTCTGGGCAAACCGGGCTGGGAGGTCAACAGTCAGGGAAGCATCCAAGAACCCAGGGCTTGGCAGAGGCCAAAAGGAAAGAGTCAGAGCCGTGCTTATGGAATTAATTAGGTTTGGACCTGACATATTTGTACTGGATGTTTACTGTGCTGACAAAACCCAAGCGCGGTGGCTCCCTGTGGCATCTGAACACTTATTCACCCTCTTTTCGTAAACGTGCTCATAGGCACAGACATGTTATCTGTGGATCCTTGAACCCTGCATTTCCAGAGGGATCCTCTGAAACTTCTTAAACCAGCCACTGAAGGTCCATAAAAAACCAAGGTAAAGAACTCCTGCACTAGAGCAGGGATTATAGAAACGGGGGCAGGGGGAGGAGCACTGAGACATGCTAGCCAAATAGAGCCAAAACCCTGGTAGCATGAAATTCCTCCAACACTCCAGGCCCCAGTCAGGGAGCCATTAAAACTGCTTGGGTAATAATCAACTAGTGATTGCATCTAGCTCAAGAGAGGAGGTACGGAACTGAGAGAAGGAGGGGAAACTGTTATTGGAACCTGACCAGCATCCATTCTCTCTGATGAACAGAACCCTCCCTTGCCCATTCTCAGTGAGAATGATTTGGGTAGAACCATCTCCCTCTGGCTCCAGAGTTTTTCATACTGTAAATTCAATTGAGTTCCTGGATCCAGCTATGCCTGAAGCAATCTATTCCTAAACCTTTCAGTTACACCAGACTGCTGTCACCTGAAACCAAAAGAGAGAGCCAGCTACACCTGGAGACAAAGACACACTTTGCAGTAAGGCTGAAGGACCCTCACTGCCTTAACAGGGACATTGTGATGCCAAAAGTGTCCCTCATATAGAATCAGAGAATTTAGACCAAGGCATGGATCAACCAGGTCCAAGTCCCTCATTTTGCAGATAATGAAACTAAGGCCCTGGGGAATAAGCTTGTCCAAGATCGCCTAGCTAGCTAGCTAGCAATAATGCTAAGCTGAAACACCAGCTGGCTCAGTATACGCTAACTTCTTCCGCTTCGCCACTTTGCAAGCAGTGCCAGGGGACTCACTGGACAGCCAGCTGGTTTGTGATAACAGAAGATCAGGGTGTCCTGAAGTGAGAAACCTGAAACACTGCGTTTAGATATGGTATACAAGGATTATAAATGGTACACAACTAAAATGTTATACTTTTAAAAAAAGAAGTAAAACTCGCATCTCAAATTGCTATTTCCACAGGTATTTAAATTGTCTTTTAAGAAAAAAAATGTACTTCAGTTTAAATACAGAAGGTTCCTTAAGAGGAAATATATTGGGTAAATAATAGTGCAAGTGATAGTGAAATATAACAGAAACTGTAAAAGTGGGACAAGAATGACGAGGTCTTGGAAACCCCCGAGGGAGTTACGGCTTGGAAGGAAGTGTGGAGGTGCCGCCGCTCTCAAGCAGCCTCATTCGGTTATGCCAGCTCTCCACACGTCCACTTCCAGCTGGAATTTCTATGTGTGGTGGGTGACTCATTCTGTGTAACTGCATTTCCTGCCCTGGATATTTTTTTAAAAATGATTTGCTCCTCATAATTAGATCCCACCCATATTGTTCTTCCTTTTTCACTGTGCTGGGGAGTGAAGGTGCCGACTGCTCAGACTGCACTGTGGTCCCAGCGCTCTGCTCCAGACACGGGGATTCCATCATTCGCCGTCTTCATCATAAATCTAGACTTAGTTGCCAATCATTTTGATTTAGTCACAGGAAATGTAGGTATTAGGGGGTGTCTGGCCTAAGTTTTTGAGGGGGGGAGGGCAAGGAGGAGAGCGAAAGAAAAAAAATCTTCAAAATTCGGTCATATAAAATGTGCACTCCAGTAACAGTTAGTGCTGTGTGGTGTGTCATTACCTGCCACCCCAAAAGGCCGCCTCAGTCCCTGCGTGCATTTCTTTGTGTGCGTATCCTTAAGATCCATCTTCCCAACTCGGACTATTTGACAAATCAAGTAAATTTTATCCCTGTTGAGGTCTTTGTTTCCAAGATCCTGTAAGGCAGGAAACGAATAGTTACACACCATGTGTCTAATGAACAAAAAGTAGAAAAGCAAACTCAGTAATAGTAAATTCTGGGGGTGGGGGGAGGTTGGTGCTTAGCACTTAGCATCCATGGACCAATCATACAGTTAGTCCTGGGAAAGGCGGAAAACAAAGCTATCACCCCCGTTTCACACATAAGAAAGGTGAGTTTTGGAAAGGAAATTGGCTGACAGGGCTCTGGTGTTCAATCCCAATTCTTCCACCTCAAACTGATGGGAAGAGAAGGATAGAGGTACAGTATCAGCTGTATAGGTAGCCGTCTCTATATACCAGCTGATGTATCCAAAAATAGCATTTGCTGCAAATGACTCCATCCACCTGGTCAT
The DNA here is from genome assembly GCF_003676395.1 of Aethalodelphis obliquidens. Lineage (NCBI taxonomy): Eukaryota > Metazoa > Chordata > Mammalia > Artiodactyla > Delphinidae > Aethalodelphis > Aethalodelphis obliquidens. The sequence goes on from NW_020837996.1 coordinate 5,429,541, forward strand.
CGCTCAGCACCTCTGAGGGAGAAGGCAAAAGGAGGAAGGAAAAATCCTAACAATCACCGTTTACTGAGCACCTAATGCATGTATATCACTCAGGGTTGGGTTGTTGTGACACCAAACAACCCCAATATCTGAGCTTCTAACACAACAGGGTTTATTTCCAGCTCAGGCTACCGGTCCAGTGCAGATGGGCGGGGGCTCCACTCACTCACTCTGGGCCCCTGGCTGCTGGAGGATCTATCCTGTCACAATAGGCGCACTCACTGTCCCCAGAGCAGGGGAAGGTAACGGGGCACATCACTCACTGGCTCTTAAAGCTCCCGCCCAGAAGAGAGGCATATCACTTCCGCTTCCATTTCAGTGACCAAGGGCCGCGGCCACACCTAACTGCAAGGGGGACAGGGGTGGGCTCAGGAGGAGGAACGCTGAAACCGTGAACTACGCTGACGTCTCAAGCCCTGTGCTCAGTGTTACACACATCATCGTCTTATTTGATCCTTCACAACACTCTGAAGTCCCATCACTAATACTATTACTGCAGCCCCATTTGACATATGGGGAAACTGAGACACAAAGAAGATAAGGGTCTTCCCCGAGGACATGACCTCAGTCCTTGCAGACACTGTCCGGTCACTCTGACCCCAAAGTCCATCCACCTAACCACCACCATACATTTCTTTCACCATCCAAAGGCACACAGGAAGGGAAACCACCTGGACTACCTCAGCATTCAAGTGCCCTGCTCAAATCTGAAAGCTTCGGTGTTCCTGGCACCCCCTTCCAGCTCAGATCAGCTGGAGAAGGGATGTCAAGGCATGTTGTTGGCATCAGAGCAGAGATTCCTGGGCCTGGCCTCACTAGAGAATAGTCGCTTCTCTTCTGAGTTAATCCTCATGCAGGCATAGGTACTGGGAGCAGCCTGTCAGCTGACATCAGAGCCAGGGCCTGGGTAAAGCAGCCATCCCCAGCCTCTCACTGTGGCTGGTGTGGGAAGAAGAGGGAGGGGTGTGCAGAGTCTCTGGGAACAAGACATGGCCTCAAAGTGGTCCACAGCTTCCTGCTTGGGGGTTTATGTGTCAACGTGGACAGGCTATGCTGCCTAGTTGCCTGATCAAACACTAGTCTAGATGTTGCTGTGAGGTATTTTGTAGGTCTGATTAGCATCTACAATCAGTTAACTTTAAGTAAAGGACACACCTTCCATAACGTAGGCGGGCCTCATCCAATCAGTTGAAGGTCTTAAGAACAGAATGCGAGGTTTCCCAGCGAAGAAGGAATTCTGCCTCGAGACTAGAGCATAGAAATCCTCCCTGAGTTTCCAGCCTGCCGTCCAGCCCTACAGATTTCAAACCTGTCAGCCCCCACAATCACATGAGCCAAATCCTCACAACAAATCTACCTATTTACGTATCTTCCTGGTTCAACTTCCCTGGAGAATCTTCACTGATACAAGGGCTGTCCTTTCAAAGCTGGAGGAATGGACAGCTGCTTCTCCACTCTCCCAAGTCTCCCCACTGGGCAGGGAGACAGGGAAGGTAGGGGAGAGGTGGCTTTCTGATGGAGGCAGCCCCTCCACTCATTTGCATCTCCCGCCTTGCCCAGCAGGTAGCTGAGTTTGAGATTCCAATTATCTCACATCCAGATGGTGGGACAGCCTCTTCTCTGGCCTGCCTGACTCCTTCCTCCAACCCACCCTGAAATTCCCCTGAAACCCATCTTTACGAGCCACGTTCATCATTTCATTTCTCTCCCCGCAACAATGTTAATAGCTCGATATTTGCTACCCTGTTAGTGCTAGTTTTCCCCAGCTGACATGAAATATCCTAGACAAAATATATTTCCAGCTGTTCTATCCCACTGATTCCCCACTATTCTCAGCATGCAAGTACTCTATTTTTGTCACAAAGATTTCTTTATTGTTCCACAAACACACAATGTTCACTTTCGACTCTAGATCTTTCTTCCTAAGCCCCACATCTGTACCTCCACCTCTAAAGTTTACCCCTTATTCCTCTATATATCCAAATCCTTTCCATCCTTAACAGCTCAAGTCCTGCTTCCCTCACAACGACCTCCATCCCTAATTACTTCCCTCCTCCCATTAGGATTTTTTGTATTTTTGAAATATCTATATTGGTATCTTTCAGAGGCATTCCAGAGACACAGAAGCCCTGCCACCTGACAGGTTCCTTCCTAAATGTTATGGGATGAATTATGTCTCCCCCAAACTCATATGTTGACCCCTTCATGTCTTAGAATGTGACTGTATTTGGAGACAGGGCATTTAAAGAGGTGATTAAGCTAAAATGAGGTCATTAGGGTGAGCTCTAATCCAGTATGACTCGTGTCCTGATAAGAAGAGGAGTTTAGGACACAGACACGCAGAAGGACAGTCACATGAACACACAAGGAGAAGGTGGCCATCTGCAAGCCAAGGAGAGAGGCCTCAGAAGAAACCAACACTGCCAACACCTTGATCTTGGATTTCCAGCTACCGGAACTGTGAGAAAATACATTTCTATTGTTTAAGCCACCCCGTCTATGGTACTTTGTAATGACAGCCCTAGCAAATTAATACACTAGGTAACTATTTAAGATTCCTAGGTAAGTCCATTTTCCACTCCTCTTCTCTGAAAAAATTTCACTTGCTCAAAAGAAGACACGAGACCTTTAAGAGCTTCCTCATCAGAGGCCCTTGGTACTAGAGAAGCTTATTGCTATGAGAGCAAAGTAAAAATGCTTGAACACAGGTCATTCTCTGGACAGTGTATAAACAGGCAATCTCAGAACTAGGCTTCAGTCTGCGGTGTCTCCCGATCATTCTCACTCGGGGCTCACAAAACTCAGACGTTTGGGGCAGCTGAGACACGAAACTTAAAACACGCGCTACCTGATTTAGTCATTCATCAGTGTTCCTTTTACTGTTCAGTCTTGTCCCCCACGTGTTAGCAGCAACCCCCAAACTGGGCAAAGTCTTAGGAAACCTCGCGGTATGTGCGCTTTCCTCTTACAGGGCCATGGAGGGTGAACGCTCATAAAGCAGACGGAAGGGAAACGCCACCATCAGCCCAAGCCACGTGCCAGCTTCTTGGGCTCTGCCTCCAAGGAGGAGACTAGGAAGAGCTGACATCCGGAGACAGGAGAAAGGAGGCCAGCAAGGCATGTGCCTGCCGAGTCGTATCTCATATCGAAAACATCACCTCGATGCCCAACTGAAAGTAATTCCCAGTCAAACGCCATCACATCACCCTGTTTTAATTATCTGCATGGCATGGATTGCCTTCTGAGATCTCTCTTATTTATTCATTTAATTATTTTCTGAATTCCCCCCATTACACCCTGAGGGCAGGAGCCTATCAGCTTACTCACTGCTGTATCCCCAGACACAGCACAGAGCTTACACACAGTAGGCGCTCACTGGGTAGCACTTGAATCAATAAAAGAAGCTAGAGCACCGTGACGTTCCTTGTCCTGAAATGAAGATTCCCATCATTTCAAGAGAAGGAAGTGTCAACCCATTAAACCAGTCAACCAAGGCTCTCAAGTTCGTTTGCTGTGTGAAGAAGAGGTGGTGGCACAGGCAGAATTCCGCAAAGGCAGGACCACATTCTCATTATTATTGAGTGACACAAATTTACTGATGACCTTTCCTGCACGTTTACATCATGAATTGGTTCTCTGCAAAATGAACCACTGATTGATTCCCCGTCCCTCTCCCTCTTGTGAAACATCTGTCTCTTGGTTTAATCAGGAAGCCCTGTGGGACTCTCCTATTTATCAAGAAAATAAATAGGCTCCTCCTTCTAACTAATAATAGACAAACGGCACCGAGGCACATTTATATATGCCAAGAAAACTTTGTCTAAGCAATTAGGATCTATGATCTTATTCCATGCCTCTAGCCCATTTTTCAGGAAATAACGAACAAAATAAATCAGCTGCACTCCAATCTAATTGTAACATAAGACATAGAACTTAATGGCCTGTAACTGGAAAATTATTGTGGAGCAAGGTAGGTTAATCCAGCATGTCGGTCACTCTGTAATGCCCAAACCCCTCCCTCGCTCCTCCTCTGTAATCTCTCTTGCTAACACAGGTGACACAGTGAAAAATCTCATAAATGCTCTTCTCCCCAGAGGTGCTTGCAGGAAACACCAATATCCTCAGATATCTTAAGATCATACTCTGAACACCACTCGGTGAAAACAGAAGAGAGGGGTTTCTGCTGGAAATGATAACTCTTATCTCCTTCTTTCCACTGCTTCTCCTTTCTAGAACTAAAAAGCCAGTTCACTCTCAGAAATAAATCATCCAAATAGCAATTGATTTCAACATTTCTCTGTTACGTCTTGCCTGGTGAGTATTGGTATTTAGAAGGATGATCCCAGGGAATCGTAAGATCTTTAGTCATCTATGACTTAATTATGTTCAGAATGTCTAATTTACCAAGGCAGTCAATGTTCTAGGAAGGCCTTTTTTAATCTGATGTATTTTGGAAAGGTTTTTAGATGGTCTGAACCAAAGTCAGGAACTCAGGTTAACCATGAATCAACCAGAAAATCAGAGTAGCTGCTGTACCTAGTCCACCTAGACATTACTGCTGGAAGAGGCTTGTGCTTGTTCACACAGTGCTCTGCACTGGGTACACACGAGTAAGATAGGGAGCGAGGAAGAGAGAGCAAGGAGGAGATCCATCTTCCCAATAGCTTCCTTTTACAGAAAGCCCAGAACACAGCTCTGCACCAAGGCCACGCTCCCTCCTGAGCGCCTGACCAGCCCCATCTCCAAGATCATGTCCGTGAGTATGGGATGTGGTACAAGAGGACAGTGCACACCTACCGTGAAGACCACCTTCAGGTTGTTGAGCATCTCAATCTCCTTCGGGAAGCCCCTGCTGCCCCATCGCACCAGGTAGTTCTCGCTGTGGGAAGAGGGGTGGCAACCCATTACTGCTAGGGGTCTCAATATTCATAAGGTAAAAATATTCACCAAGCCTCTGCTATGAGCCCAACACCAAGCTGGCAACTGGGGACATGGGAGTGTCTGAGACAGGCTCTCCATGTCTGTCCCTCCCTCCAGGAGATCACAGTTCCGTCAGGGAGACAGACGTTAGACAGGCAGGGGTAAGGAATTACTAACGCTTGGTACTCACAACCTCTTTCCCTCCGCCATCTAGTAAGCAAATTCTAACCCAGCTATCTAATATTTTTGAAGAGCAGCAGCATTCTCTGTAGAGGTGATAAAGAGTGGCAGAAGTGAGAGGGAAAGGATTTTTGTACGTTTTGCTGGGCATTAAGAATGGATTTGTCCTTCCCACCCTATTCCCCTTTCAAGATTGAGTAAAGATCTGCATTATTTTAAATTATCCATTAGATGTCGGACCGTTTCCTTGAAGGAATGTCACACTGTGTTGGACCATAGAGGGCCTTAGCCATTATCTGAGATACACTTAAGTAATGATTTAAATGCAGTCGTGGCAACTATTTATATGCAATCATGCTACAAAGAAAAAGTTCAGGATGTTGTGAGAATGTATTATCAGAAGAACCATGCCTAGGCTGGGTGGTTAGGGAAGTCTTTGCTGAGGATGTGACATGTAAATAAAGCTGGTCAGGAAAAAGAGAGTGGGAAAGGGAAATGTTTCAGGCAAAGCAAACATGCGTGCAAAGGCCCTGAGACAGGACGGAGTTTGATGCACCTAAAACACAGATCCAAGGGGAAAATGGTAAGAGAAAAATTAGAAAGATGGGCCAGCCCATGTAGGCTTTATAGGCCATTCAAGGATTTTGACTTGATCCTGATAGTAATGAGAACCCACTGACAGGTTTTATGAAGGGCAGTCACACAGTTCTGACATCTGATCATTTATCAATACACATCTTCTAGCAATCATACACACAACCCTGTGTGGTTCATACTAGTCAGTCTAGTTGCATCGACAAGATCAGGAAATCTAGCATTCTTTAACTTAGGAGAAGCTTGGTAGAGTTTGCTGAGTTGAGTCATTCAGTTTTCCATGCCATCCAGGAGCATATAGTTGCTTCTAAATAAATGCCCGTTATCTTGAATCAGGATACAAACAAAATAAAACTCAAAAACCAAGTCAGCCCAAAAAAGGCATAAGAGAATTCAGCAAAGTGCCTTCTTTTTAGAGGTTTGTTCTCTCTGATGCCTTGTTTTTTTCTCTCCACTCACCCCTAGAAGACTATTAAGAGCAGTCTGAGCAAGGTTCAAGGGGGAAATAGAACTTACAACAAAAAGAAAACTGTCCCAGATTAACCAATGGTTAAAATTTAATCAAGTTAAATGTACTTTTTTTTTTAGTAAGATCTAAAATTTTTAGTGGAATTTTCAGCAAAATAACCAAGAAGTCTCCAAGGCTCCATCCCCCCCCCAAAATTGTTTTAATTGTTTTCCATTGGTTATTTCTGGACTGTCATAGTGAAATACCTGGGTATTTCCCAGGACCTTTAATCACATGTGGCATGTCCAGTGGAGAACTAGCCTGCTAGGTCTAAACGCTAGGCACCAGCAATTTTCTTCTAGGGGAAAGAGAATCATAAATCAGAAAAGCAATTAGAGGGCTGAGCTGACCCCATCCATCTTTGCCCAGGAAGACCTGGGTGGTAAATCTGAAGGCCTACTGGCACCCAGACAGGTAAGACCTCTTCCACATGACACCCTCCTCAGGGGAAGAGGGAGAACCATTCCAACTCTTTCTTGAGCTCCTTTTGGAAATTAGCCTTGCCACTGGCCTGATGCCTGAACTGCTTTCTTTTTCATACTACCAAAATTTATCTTAACTTTCCCAAACCAAATCTCTGCAGGCATCCATTGGAATCGGACCATCGTACATCCCGATATTGAAAGGTTGGTCCCAGCCAAATTCTCCCCAGCTCACATCTGGGCCACACTGAGGATGCCCTAACTTGCCTGTGGCTCACTGTACGCACACGCTGGCTAGGGAAGGCAGGAATGGAGAAATTTGGTTTCTTAGGGAGAGAACAGCTACCCAGAGTCAGACCGACTTGGGGAGTGCTTCCAAGTTCCCCTGCCCCTTTCCTGTATCATGCCTCTTCTCTTCTTTCTTTGTTTTCTACTCTTTTTTTCTTTATCCTTGGGGCGGGGGAGGGGGCAGGGTTCTGCCCCTTTGTCCCCTTCCTCCTCAGCCCTCACTCTCCCGAGGGCTTCCCTGTGTCTCTGGCACTCTCAGAGGCATCACTCATGCATGCCCCATCAAGCGCATCATTCGGTGTGGCGCATCGGGGAACACAGCTGCCACCTCACTGATCCACTGCCTCCCTCCACAGGGCTGGTTCAGGCCATCCATCACTTAGATGAGCCAGCAGGCCAGGCACCCTTGTCAATTCAGCCATGAGGAATCCTTGTGTTTTCTGAGAGGCAGGGAGTGCTTTTGGGATCTTTGTCACAGGTGCCTTGGAGCAGCTGACAGGGAACAGCAAGGGGCCTATGACACGCAGACCATCTCAAAGTGGGTTCTCACTGTCATAGATGGCCTATGACACGCAGACCATCTCAAAGGGAGCAGGTACACTTGTTCACAGTGTCTGCTGAGGCCTAGCCAGATGAGCTGGGCTCATTCTTTAAATTAGGGATTTAAGTTTGCTGTAAAGAATAGCTTTCCACCGCAACAGTGCTAAGACCCTGGTGAGAACCACTGAGGATATTTGATACAACTCTTTCCTTGGTGACAGACTAAAACTGGAAATTAGCTTATCTTCGGAGTCAGACAGATGGACTTGGGTGAACAGCTCAGCTCTGCCATTTATAAATATATGTGCCTTTGAGCAAGTCACCTGACCTCTCTGAGCCTCATTTTCTCACCCAAATCACATGGAGTAATGACGATTATGTGAGATCATATACAGACCTCAGTTCCGTCTTCTTAGATGGACAGCCCCTCTATGTTTACTAAATGTCTCCATGAGAGCCATTATTTTCTAAAGTGAATTTTATAATTCAGTAGGAACTATATGTTATCTCCTTTAATCATCAACACAACCAAGGTAAGAAGATATCATTTTCTCCACAGAAGCAGAAGGATCATGCTCCAGCTCCACTGTACTGCGTTAACTGGGATCTCAAATACAGGACCACGTGTCGGCTCAGAACCCCACTGGAGGGGACAGGCAGTGGTCACCTGGGAGGAAGGATGGACTGAGCCATAAGCAGACGCCAGGGCTGGTGGTGGGGGCCAGAAGTACATCAAAGTCTTTCCTCTGGAGATTCCCAAACGTGTTTTCCCTTCTTCGAGCTGAGGTACCTGGAAGTTCCCTTACTTTTTCCATTTCCAAGAACAATTAATTAAGGTAGTAACAATGATAACCACTGCCACTTGGAGCACCATGTGCCAGGCCCTGTGCTTCCTGTGCTTTTACTTATTAAAGTCTAACTAAAAGAAATGACCCCGTGAGGTTGACACTTACATTTTGCAAAGGGGAAACTCAGGCTTAAGAAAGATTAACAACGTGCCCAAGGTTAAGAAAGAGTAAATGGTGGGGGCACGATGTGAACCCACACAGATTCCAGAGCCCACACTCTTAGCCTGCTACTGCCATTGAGGACAGGGCGTTTTCACCATTCATTTCTTAACTCTCCTTTTAAAATAGGTATTTTTATTCTATTCAGTGCTACCTGTCTGAATCTTGTTATTTCTGGTTGTTTTCCAGTAATCAAAGAACTGTTTACAAAACCCTACGGTGTAACCATAACCCTACTCTGGGAAAAAAAAAAGTGGTGAAAGTAACATTTCCACCTGACTCCCACACCCTAAAAGAAGTTATTTCCACATTCTCAGCTAGACTGTTTCTCTACTGGGTGGGAATTTCTCCACAAGTGATGGCGGAAGGAAAAGGCACTCTGAGCTCTGCCAACTCCAACCTCCCGAATACAGAGAAGTCAGGCAATGTTGAACACTTACCTTATGACCATTTGCTTGTTGGGGTCATAGAGGGACATGAAAAGCTCAGCGTCTTCCCCAATTCTGCACACAAAGTTTCTCACAAAGACATAGAGGCTGTGGGTAGGGGATGAGGAGATCCGGGAATACATTCCATAATCAGGCTGATCTTTTGACTGAGAGGTGGAAGGAAAAGGGAGGAAAATGGAGAAAATTAGCCCAGCACCACTTAGAACAACAGAAAGATGGCCCTGAATATTAAGAATCATGTACGTTTCAAGCCTAAAGATTTCAGCATTATATCCAGGCCTTCCACCAAAAGTTCCTGTTGTCTGAGCCAAGTCACTTTGACTCTCTTGGCCTTGATCTTGGGAAATACCACAAATGACCCAGACTTCCACATAAAGTTTAGTGTCATAAAAAGCACAAACTATAAAAGAAAAAAAATGCTTAAACAGACTTTATCAAAACTGAAAATTTTGCTTTTTGAAAGACACATTTAAGAAACTGAAAGTCAGGTACACACTAGGAGAAAATTTATTTGCAAAACATGTATCTGATAAAGAATTTGTATCCAGAATATACAAAGAATTCTTACAACTCAATGTCAAGAAAATCAACCCAATGAAAATGGGCAAGGTATCTGAACAGACACTTCACAAAAAAAAGATACAAATGGTAAAGGCCAGTAAGCACATGAAGAGATGCTCAAAATCACTAGTCATTCAGGGACATTCAAAACAACAGTGAGATACCACTACACAACCACTAGAATGGCTAAAGTTAAAAGACTGACAATATCAAGTGCTAACAAGAATGTAGAGGAACTGGCACTCCCATAGATTGCTGATGGGAATGCAAAATTGTACAGGCCTTTTGGGAAATAGTATGTTGGTACCTGAAAAAGTTAAATATGTACTTATCATATGCTCCAATGATTATTATCCAGAAAGAATAAAATTATATGCCCACACAAAGATTTATATGAAAATGTTCATAGTGTTATTAGTTATAATAGCCCTGAATTAGAAACAACCCACATATTCAACAACTGATCAATGATATATACCATTGGCAACTGGTCAACGGTATAGCAACTCAGCAATGAAAAGGAAAAAACATTAATATATACAACAACACGAACTTCAAAAATAGCATGCTGAGTAAAAGAAGTCAAACACAAAAACCATATGGGACTTCCCTGGTGGTGCAGCAGTTAAGAATCACCTGCCAATGCAGGGGATGCAGGTTTAAGCCCTGGTCCAGGAATAACCCACATGCCACAGAGCAACTAAGCCCATGCACCACAACTACTGAGCCCACGTGTCACAACTACTGAAGCCCACGCACCTAGAGCCCGTGCTCCACAACAAGAGAAGCCACCGCAATGGGAAGCCCGCACACCCCATCAAAGAATAGGCCCCACTCGCCGGAAATAGAGAAAGCCCACATGCAGCAACGAAGACCCAATACAGCCAAAAATAAAAAATATATATTAAATAAATAAATAAATTTATAAAAAAAAGACATATGATTCCATTTTTATTAAATTCTAGAAAAGACAAAATATAGTCACAAAAGGGGTTGCCTGGGGCTTGGGACTGGGGAAGGGGGTTGACTGCAAAGGAACTCAAAGAACCTTTTAGGATCATGGAGCTATTCTATACCTTGATTGCGGTAGAGTCTGCCCAACACTATGTATTAATAAGATCCATTAGACTGTAATTTTAAATGAATTAATTTTATTGTATGAAAATTATATCTCAGTAGAGCTAAAAATAAAGTTGCTTTCAAACAATACACAGTGGATAAAATACTTTTTAAAAATATAAATCAGATTATGTTAACCTTGTCAAGATTGTTTCCTTGGAATCCTTTATTGGCTTCTTACCACAGTTGGAATAATATTTTAGCTCTTCCCTATGACCCTTAGGTCCTATGAGAACTGGCTCCTGCTACCTACCTCTCCAAAGCATTGCCTTCACTCTTCCACTGTTCATTATGGCCCATCCATACTGACCTTCCTACTCCTTGAACATTCAAAACTCAGTCCTATCTCGGGGCCTTTGCACTTGCTGATCCCCCTGCATTGAACATCTTGTCCCCAGATCTTCCCAGGCCTGCTGCCTTCACATTATACAAGTGTCATCTCAGATGTCCCTCCTGGGAGAGGCCTTTCCTGATGGTACCTTTTAAAATAGCTCCTGATTCACTCTGATTCACATAACACTAATTGATTGCCTTTTAGAAACTTATCGCCACCTGGAATTATTTACATTTTTAACATTTCTTCTTTTTTTCCTCTCTGGAATATAAAAGGTCCGTGAGAACAGGAAACTTGCCTGGCATTAAACCACCTGGGGGTGGTTGTGGAATGAATCAAGATCCAAGTACAAAAACACAATAAAATGCATGTGGTTACTGATGATCTCAGGTCATAGGACAGATGTCCCTTTGAATAATATACAGTCTGGTTAATTAGCTTATTATTTTAAGCTTATGACGTGCTAAAGCCTGCTTGGCTTGGCCAAGCCTAGTTCACAAAGCTCACCATCTCTTCCTTGATACGCTCTGTGATTTTATCAGTCGCTTCTTCGTGTGCATGGAACAAGCTGATGACACTGGTATTATCAGGGTCCAAGATATTTCCATCTTCATCTCTGACAATCAGATCAAGCTCAAGGATTCTGAAAAGCAAAAATGTGAGATGATAAATCAAGGGAGGTTGAAGCCTGTAGAATGTTGGTGAGAAGTTTCTACCAGAAAGCTCACCTGATTTCTGAGGATCATAGGCTCCCATAGCACAGCTCTATACAGACAGTCTTGCACACAGCTGGGAGTCACACTGATATAGCTCAGCCTCTCTGGGAGGTACTGTGGTAGTGTGTATTAAGAAAATTTTAATGTGTATTTCCTGTGATACTGAACTTAGAAAAACAATGAACAAGGATGTGTGTTGCATCAGCAAAGTGTTGAAAAAAACTAAAATGTCAGTCAAAGGGGGAATGACAAACTGTCATCTGTAATGGAATTCTATGTATTGGGTTTTAAAAATATGATATAGTTTTGATATGTTTAATGATATGTATTAGTGAAGAAAAGAATCAAGCATGGAAAGATGCATACAGTGTGTTTTAAGTAAAAAACAAGCAAACAAAGAAACTAAGGCAGGTATGTTACCTGGGTGCATGTACAGAGAGAAAGGTATGGACAAAATGCACCAAACTACCAACATGCGTGCCTGTGAGGAGAGGTAGGGCACTGGGACTAGGAGGGGTGGAGGGGTCAAGGGAGAATTTTGCCTTATCTCTATTTGTTTAATGTTTATATAACATAACATAATATAGTATGATATATAATACATATGCAGAGAAGGTGTTCATGTACCGCTTATTCAATGGTACCTTGAAAACAGTCGTTGGGGGAGAAATCTCACATATATCCGTTGTTACCCACAGTGTGCTCTTTAGCTCTGTGACTTCCAGGTCACAAGATTTTCCCTGTTTGGTATTGATTTGTTTCAACTGCATCTGCCATTCTGATTGGCATCAATGATACTAGTAACAGCAAAATAGTCACACAGCACTTGCGATAAGCGGTACCTTAAATTCTTCACACATATTAAGGCATTTAACTCTTGTAACAACGCTGTGAGGGAAGTACTATTAATACCTGCATTTTACAGATGAAGAAAAGACTGAGGATAATTTACTCCAGGTCACATAGCTAGTAAAAAGTAATATGGCATCCTAGTCTGCACTCTTAACCTTTATGGTATACTTTCAAGATAGGAGGCTCTTAGAGGCAGCACTGGGTTTGTGGACAGGGGTTATGTTTGCACAGGTCCTAACCTGAAGCTGCTTTTGCATCTGATGTTGACATGGAGGACCTCAGTTGTCCATACAAAGAGGGGAGGGGGCGGTGGGCTGATGGAGACTCTGAGAGGAACAACGGTGGTCCTGCTTAGGCACCACTACCACCAAGCACCAGACAGGGTCAGGGCAGCAAGGACAGATGAAGGAGACTACGTTTTCAGCTCTTATTTGTCAACTGGATTGAGAGGCACATCTCTCATGTCATCCAAATGCAAACAGAAGGGAGCCAAAGTTCACCCATTTGTCCACATTCATTAGGAAATTAACTTCCAACTAGATATGACTCATAATGTTGCACAGCCATGCTGCTGAATGGGCAATGCTAAGGGGGAAGAAATGTATTCAACTAATGCTGAGCAGAGGCCCTCACGACCTGGGAAAAGACGAAGCACAGCCAATATGTAATTTAATGCCGACATCTCTCTAGCTCCTTTCTCTTCGAAATTTATCAAAGTGGATTCGGTTCTAAAATGTATGAATAAAACATTCTCCCGGGTCCAGCTGTCTTGGGATTTGAAGGAATCATTTGAGGATTCCTCACTCCTTGGATACCAAAGAGCTTGTCCATTACCAGTTTCATTTGAAACTTGGAAGCTTTAGTAGACAAGGGGCAGGATTGATGGGATTCCCATGACCCAAGATCAGGAGAGGCTTCTTCCCAATAGGACAGCAAACCATTCATTTTGGAGAACTGAGCATTTTGACAGTTTCTCCTTAGAAGGTAGCCCCACTGCTCTCTCTGTTCAAGAAAGTGATAAAATGAACCCAAGACGAGGGCAGGGGAGGAAGTCCTCACTGTATGCCTTTTTCAAAAAAGTAAAAATTTTTAAGGTGAAGAAAACAGAAATGGCTTTTTCTGTGGCTCCCCATCGCTCTCTGGACAAATCTGAACTTTTCCACCTGGTACTCATGCCCTCGAGATTCCAGCCCCTGTCTACCTTCCTCTCCATATTCATGCTCATCTCTCAGCTCCTCTCAACTTCTCTCTCTCTCTTTCTCTAAATTTCTTCACCTAGTAATTCCTGCCAGTGTTGTGTGATGCAGGGCAGGTGTCACACCCTGCCCTGTCTCCTCCCACCCTCTTGTTCACGCTTCCTCCTCTCATGAAACGCGTGACTTCTTACTCAACTGTCTGCTTACTTCTCTTTCTCTTACTAATCCTCATAGTCCACAGGAGGCAGTAGAATGCAGTGGTTAAGTGCTTGAACTCTGGAGCCAAGCTACCTGGTTCAAATTCCAGTGCATCTTGGGCAAAATGACCTAATCAGCCTGTGAGCCTCCATTTCCTCATCTAAGAAATAGGGATGATAATAGTACCTGCCTCACAGAGTTGTCGCGAGACTTAATCGAGTTAATGCATGGAAAGTGCTTAAAACTGCACCTGGCAGACAGTAAGCACTCAAAAAGTTATTATTAGTTCTCTTTGCTTGCCTTTTGTTGTTGTTGCATAGAGAGGCTGTATTTTGTAAATGTCTGTGTCTTGAGGGCCTCTTGGGTGCTCGACAAAAGTTTGATGGCTGAAGGAAGGAATGGAATTTCTGGGGGAAGAAATAGGCTGATTCTGACCAGTCCTCCAAGACTCAGAGTCCTGCTTCCCTGACTCTCACAGCCTGAGGCTGATGGTCCTCATGCCGTTCCTGACACTCTGACCTGAAATCTGGCCTTCTGGTTTTCAGGAAGCTGCCTATCCCATATCAGAGCTCTGAACCCCCAAGACACCAGGCCTATATTAATTTAAGGTGCACAAATCTCTCTCACTTCCAGCTGAAGTCATCAGGGAAGTGAAGCAAGAAACAAGGGGCCCCTTAGCTCAGGGCCTCTGTCTCCGAGGATGTGTCTCACTTCCCCAAAGGCAACTGACTGAAACTGAAAGCACGGTGCTGATCCAGGCGATGCTGTAGAGGGAGGCTGATTTAGGGAGGATCCTCTTTCTCCTTTCACCACCATTCACCTACTGCATGCAGATCCTATGCCCAGCACATAGAAATGAATCTGCCTTAGAGGAGCTCCCAAAACAGCATGGGAGACAGGCCAGTAAGGAGGTAATTACTGGTCAGGGTGCTAAGGGCCTGCAAGAGTGCCTAACCCAGCCAGGGGGGTGGAGGAAAATCAGGGAAGGCTTCCTAAGAGTGGTGACCATTTTTTCCATCCTTGGTCCTTATTGTCAGAAGCCCCCATGAGGAAACATCTGAAGGTCACAGACGCCATTACTGCGAAGCAGCAAAACGTCCTCAATTCCCACGTCCCAGCTGCAACCATGCTCAGCTAAAGATATCACTGTACCAATGGCAGCAACAGCTGCAGAGCAAACCCTTCCTGTCACTTTGGGATGATGAGCACGATAAGCAGATTTGGACTCGCCTGCCAGCTGCCAGCAGGGGAACCAGCAGAGGGATCGTGCTTCTGGGATGGGAATCAGCCATAAGTTGGACCCATTGGCTTTCCTCTTTGGATCATCTTCCTAGTGCGTGTGACAAAGGCAAGGAAGCCTGGCTGCTAGGAAAATTTCTTTTTTTATTCCCACTTAATAGGCTCTTTCCACTTCCCCCTCAGGCCCTATGTTCCAGGCTTCTGATCCACTTTGCAGTCTTCTGAACATGCTATGTTTTCTCATGCACTCTCAGCCTCCCTTTTTTTAAAAACCTACTTAACACTTCTTTATCTTTCAAAATTTAACTGTGGTCACCTCCTCCAGGAAGCTTTCCTTGACTTCCTTCTCCAAATTGAATGAAGAATGCTCTTGCCTCCTAAGCCAACAAAGTTACCACAATACATATCAATAGTTTACTTGTAGCTCACTCTTAACTGGACTGTTGTCCCTTAGTGTACAGGAACTTTTATTTCTGTGGTCTCAAAAACCCTAGCAGGAAATCAGGCCAATCATAAGTGCTTAATACATGTTTGTTGCTGGGATGAATAAACAAGTAAGTAGGATGTTTGGAGAGCATTCACATAATCAGGACGGGGAGGGCCTTTACAGTTCTCAAATGTTATCCAGCTAGTATACAATGGTGAGGCCCAGGGGCTCTAGAGTCAGATTGCCTGGTCTAAATTCTGGTTCTGCCATTTACTAGCTATGTGACTTTGGACCTGTTAGTTAACCTCTTTAAGAGCCTCAGCTTCTTCATCTGAAAAAATGAGGATACTAAACCTGCATGCCTCGTAAGAGTTGTTATAAGAATTAAATAAGAGGGGCTTCCCTGGTAGTGCAGTGGTTAAGAATCCACCTGCCAATACAGGGGACACGGGTTTGAGTGCTGGTCCGGGAAGATCCCACATGCCGCGGAGCAACTAAGCCCGTGCACCACAACTACTGAGCAGGCGCTCTAGAGCCCGCGAGTCACAGCTACTGAGACCCGCGCGCCTGAAGCCTGTGCTCCACAATAAGAGAAGCCACCGTAATGAGAAGCCTGCACACCGCGACAAACCACAACTAGAGAAAGCCGCGCACAGCAACAAAGACCCAACACAGCCAAAAAATAAATAAAATTTTAAAATAAAAAAAAAAAGAATTAAATAAGACAATGGATGTGAAACACAAGCTAAAGACTGGTGCATGCTAAGCTTGGATTAGGTGTTAGGGTTAGTTATAATGTTATTATCATTAGTGCATTGTCCTGCCTCAAAAAATTGTTTCACACTCTCCTTAACTTCACAGCATTCAAACTAACCAATTTCTGCTTCTTTCCCTTTGAGGAAATGCTTTTGCAACTGTGCATATGAGTTAGCTGATGGCATGTGGCTTAGATTAATGTAGGACGAGGAAGGGACATTAAGTCTCACATTGGGACTTAAGAGAGAGCTTTGTAAATGCAGGAATAAAATGACAACTAAGCCGAAAGTGAACCAGCGTGACTGTGCTCCCCAGCCCCTTGGAAGTAGGTTAAATGAGTGTCCTGAATCTCTAGCCGGCTAATAACCACTGGATAAGCAAGCCTCTCTCCGCTTGCATGTCCCTGGGTCCCACGAGGGTGATAGCAAAGGCACACAAGCACGGTCGTTGGTAACAGCCTTCTCCCAAACAGAAAGTGGCAAACTCGCATCTAAAAATGAAATCTAGCTTCTCATAGGGAGAAAGGGAAGAAGGGGGGTGGGTGGGGAAAGAAAACATCTTTTTGGAGGAAAGAGACGTTACTTGTTGCCATAGTCAATTCTGGACGTGACTTTCTGCTTCAGTTCCTTCAGCTCGTCCTTGGGCAAAGTTCCTGAGAGGAGCTGTGACCGCCAGTCCATCAGGTCGTACATCATGGACTGCACCTGTTGGAACCGCTCCTTTCTGCTGGCCTAGGAGCAGAAACAGGAAACAATTGCAGTCACCTGCACCGAAGGTCTTGGGCCTCCATCTGGCAAACTGGGCCAAAGGCAAGCATGCATGTTCAGGGGCCATGGCTCGAGTGCCTCTCTTGGCCCCTACCCAGCTGTGAAGGGATTGGGTGGTGGTCTGAGTCATTGACATGTTTCCTCCCCCAGGGCCACAGGGGTTTCTCAAAAGCAAAAGTAATAATGCCAATCACTTCCTGGTTTAAAAAAAGAGGGGTTATTTCTGGCTCTTATCCAAGAAGTTACATGTTGAATAGGAATGCCAAGAACATCTGCTGCAATGCAGGTCTCAGAGGCCAGGCCCTTTAAGGCTGAGAACCAGGGCCACTGCTCTGGTGCAAAAGGCCTGTTTCTAGGGCAGTGTTCCCCCAAGTGTAACAGGCATACAACCCAAGGGACATGAGATGGTTTTGGTGGTACAAAGACACATATTAGGGACCCATATGGTGATTCTCCTCTAGTCTCTTCCCATCCTTCTGTTTAAGGGCAAGAGAAAGTTGCAGTTTCATGGCAACATGACTTTAACCCCTCTCTCACATTTGTTAATTTCTTTTTTTTTTAACAAAAAGAGAGAGAAGTTCTTTGGCTCCGAGCTTTTGACAGGTACTACTTGATGACATTGTTTTGTTTTCATGTATTTATTTGAATAATGTTCTAATTGTGCCAAGTGCTTTTGACTGTGCATTTGGGAAGCACGTGTGAAGTGATAAAAGTATATATACCTATTGGGTCTTTCTCCCCAGTTTCTGGCACAGAGCTCTTAAAATGCTTGGAATTTTCTAAGTGATAGATGTGTCTTTTCTTATTCACAACGAGCCCGTTTTGACCAGACCTGAGTCTGTGCTAATGAGATGAGTCCTAGAGAGCTTCAAGAATGGGGGCTGGCTGTCAGAGGAACCAACCATGTGGTTAGAGGGTTGGAACTTCCAGCTCCAACCCCCAACCTCCAGGGAGGTTAGAAGGGTTGGAACTTGATTCAATCATTTAATCATGCCTATGTAATGAAATGCGGATAAAAACTCTTGAACAATGAGGTTCTAGTAGCTTCCCAGAAGGTAAACATGTTGATGTGCTGGGAGGGTGGCATGCCTTCCCTGGGGAAGGCATGGAAACTCTGTGCCCATCGCTACCCCAGTACCTTCCTCTGTGTCTCTCTTCCATTGGCTGTTCCTGAGTTGTATCCTTTATAATAAAACTGTAAAAGTAGTACTTTCCTGAGTTTTATGAGTTGTTCTAAGGACACACGGAACCTGAGGTGAGGTTGGAGGGGTGTTGTGGGAGTCCCCGAATTTGTACCAAGTTGGACAGATGTGTGGGGAGCCTGGGACCTGGGACTTGCAACCGGCATCTGAAGAGAGGGCAGTCGTGTAGAACTGAGGCCTTAAACTCTGGGGAGTCAGTGTTAGAACTGAATTGAATTGAATTATAGGGCATCCAGTTGGTGTTGGAGAGGAGGATTGTTGGAATGACACAGCATGTTGTAAAGTTCCTTATGTAAGTCATTTAAGTTTACTAAAAAGGGAGACAACTTAGGTTTTAAGTAAATACTTCATGGGTGGTATGCAGATATGGTAAGAATCATGAAACTGGAGGTTTAAGGATCACTTTACTAGGGTAAAGGGCATGATGGACTTGCAATTCAAAGATTTCTTAAGGAAAATGCCAAGCTTCCACGGTGCCTGTGTATGTGATGTGTAAAAGGGGTGGTAGAAATAAATAATAAATCACTTTAGCCTCAAGTCTGCTGTTTGCCCCCTAAACTGTTCTAACAACCTTTGGGAAACTTATAGAATGGTAACTGAATACGCCCATTACCATATATGATGAAATATCCACATGGGAGTCAACATTTATGACCATAAAATGTGACTCCACAAACAGAGCGTGTGCAACAGCAGGTGTACACGATGCTGTAACAAATATGCAGTAAGCCTTGGTTGACATTTTCACTCTCAGTTTAATGGTTTTCTTAGCTGCTCACTTTCATTAGTTTTAGAAACATCAAAGGAGAATTTTAAATTAGATTTACTTAAATACAGGGAAAGCTCGTATAAAACACGCTCTTTGTTTTCCAGGGTCAAAGCTCCCTCATAGATCTGAGGACAACAGTCATTAGTTAATTAATATACGAGAACAGTATTTCTCAACGTGTTATCGGCAGACCACCAAATCAAAATCTCTAAGTTTATTAAAATGCAGAGCCCCATTGAAGGAAGCTGTATTTTTAATAGCTTTCGAGGTGATTCTTAAGCATACTCAAGTTTGATGACTTTTTCAGTAGTTTAAAAAAAACAGAAGGATCACACCAGATGCCCATTCACTATGGCTCTGTCACTAGCTCGCTGTATGGCTTTGAGAAAGTCACCTAACTTCTCTGGGCCTTGATAGCTTCATACTGTCTGCTATACTATGTCAAGGCTAAGTTCCATATTTGAACCAAGCCAAAAACTGCAAGAAGCTTCTATCCCAGGGAGCAGGGTTTTGAGTCTTACCACGTAGAGCTGTTTCCAGATGCTGCCCCATTCCCAAAGTGTCGTTGTCACTTCTTGTGCCAGAGGAATTTCTGCAGGAATAATGTTCTCGATATTTCTATTTACGGTGGGAGAGAAAATGGTGTGAAATTGAGACCCAGGTGCTAACAAGATAAGATGCTGGCAAATTTGCATTAAGCTACAGCTGCTGAGAGGGGCCTTCCTGGCAGGAGACTAAACCGCCTCTAATGTCTACACCAATTACATTATGCAGATGCAAGGGACTTCCTTTTTAATGTCCTCCTTCATTGGGTGGGCCCTCCAAGCTCATTATTCAGGAGTAATCTACTTTAATTCAGTTCAAAGGCAGCTGCCAGTGAAAAGTGTGATTCTCCAGGTTTACTAACACCCCCTCAGAATCAGATGTGAACACGAATCAATCTGCATTGGGTCTCCCATCCAGCGAGGGAAAGAAGATAAGTAAACACAGCACAAGGAAGGCGGATCGGCTGCGCATCCTTCACATCTGCCCAGTCAGGTTTTCAGAGCAGACAGGACAGCGACATCCACGAGCCACTGGAGGGTCTAGTGTGGGGAAGGAGGGCAAATACCTTTTTTTCTCCACTGTCACTTCTTTGATGTGGATAAAGGATTTAGGAAAAATGCCCTGTTGGGGATAAGATAAGACAAGGTGAGATAGCATGACCTGTCCCTACAGAAAAAAACTGACCCCAGGTCTTCATGATTTTTCCAAAAGCTGCTAGCTGGTAAAAACCTCAAACTTTACAGGAATAATCTCAGTCCAAGAGAACAAGTGGTAGGTGCCAAATCTACTCTTTCAGGTCTGGTTCCTCTCCAGTTCTTTATCAGTTGTTCAGGATCCCACAGTAGCCCTCGATTCCAAAGGATGCTCCAACCCCATTGCGGACACTCACCCTATCAGATGGGCAAGGCTGGAGTGCCTGAAAGACTCACTCTAAGGGAGAATAGCGTTCTGCCTCTCGCCTCTCCTGCCCGGGACAGCAGCCACCCTTCACAGTCAGGAAAGGTCAGGTCCTGAGGCAACAGTGTCCCTGGTTGCATATGGGTTGCTTTGATTTGAGATCTCTTTCTCTCTGGATTTATTTTATTGTTCATGATGGAGGAAGGAAAAAGCATCTATCATTTCCTTGCTCTATAAGCTTAGCTCCGTTAAGAGAAGTTGATCAACTACTTGGAAATTCCTTCATAAATTCAGCCAGCGTGTACACTGGGGACATCCGGTCACTGCGCTAGACACTGTGAGATGTAGAGAGATGAGCAAAGCAGGCGCTTGCTCCCATGGAGATGGCGGTGTGCTGTGGGGCTGGGGCAGGGGAACTCCCTGAGGGCGGAGACTGGACCTGTCCCTTCTGAGTCATGTTGCACACATAGGTGAGGAAATGATGAATGCCCCAAGCAATGCTAAAGAAAGGCAGTAGGAGATAAATTTCAGATAAAAAATGCACAATTCCACAGGACTCGAAAAATCATATGTGACTGGCATATTAGGAAAAGTTTCAGGGAGAAGAGAGCTCTGGAGGTTGAACTTAAAGAATGAGTGAAAGGGGAAGGCACTGAGGCACAGCGAGGAAACCACAGGACACAAGGAGGAAGGAATGGAATCAGTCTGCAGAGGAGCAACAGTGGGAGATGAGTGCCCAGGGGGCTGGCAGGGTCATGTACAGACATCCAATATTGTCCCAAATAAAAGCAAATTGACCTCACCTGCAACATTTTGTGCTTTAGAAGGTATCCCCTATACCAGTCTGCAAAGAGAAAACAAAGAAACAGGTTTTTCATCTATTCGTACAAGTTCCTTGCTGGGTTTTGTTGTTGCTGTTTGTTTTTCACTGGCAAAGAAACTATTGAGAAGTGCTTTAGACCTCAGGTACAGATCAAAGCCCTAGGATTCAACAGTTTCTTGAATTAGTTGCCAACATCTCCAAAAAGCACCCACAAATACAGGGATTTCACATAAAAATGCAAATTTCATCCTTCTTTTGAAAGAACAGGAGGCCCAGAGATGGTGGCCAGTGCTCCCGCATGGTTGCAGTTGGCTAGTGGTGAGAAGCAGCTGGTCCCATCAGACAAAGCAGGCGCCTCCAACTCACCAGCCTCTACCTAGCCCCTCACTTATTTCCATTAACTGCCTGGGTCCTTCCTGTGTTCATATGCATGTTTTCAACCTCTGCCTTAGGGACAAAGAAAGGCTGAGAATGTCTGAGGGAGTTTGGCGAACATCCTAAAATAATGGCCGCAGTGCTAACAGCAGCAAATTGTGTCTAAAATGTGATTTGCAGAAGTTAGTCATTACAAAACAGATAAGTTCAGGGATGGGTAAAATGACAGGAATTTTAAGAGATTCTTCCCTTTGCAGGAATATCAAAAATGACTCAATTAACAGAGATCCAAATTATACACAGTTCTCGGACAAAATGAACCTCAGTATAGCAAGTATTGATGACTATAATGAGCCTACGGGCCTTTGAAATGATTCAAGCACAGCCAAGTAGTGGCATTTGTCATCTCTGTAAATAAAAAGCGTCTGTCAGGCGCCTCATTAGCAAACCCTCATTACTGGGCTGACAGATTGTTGTCGAAATATGTTCTCAACAGACATACGTGCAAGCTCCAAAACAAACAACTTAAAATGCAAAGTCACCCCTCCCAGTCATGAGCCAGCTTGAGGGTCAGGTCATAAAGAAAGTTCTAAAGCAACAGGGGCCCAAAGTGGTTCCTATTCTGAAAGACAGAAGGGTAGAGGAAGGAGAGAAGGAGAAAAGGAAGGAGAGAGAAAGGAAGGAATGGAGGCTGGAGAGAAAGAATCTCAGGTTTGGAATAAAAAAACGTTCTAAGCACTCTTCATATATGAAGCCTTTTAATCTTCATAACAACCACATGAGGTGGGAAATTCAATTATCCCATTTTACAGAAGAGTGGCCCACCTGAGGCACAGAGAAGTTGAGTAACTTGACCACAGTTACACAGCTAGTAAGTAACAGTGCCAGGATCTGAACGTAAACAGCCATCATACTGTGCTTCCTGTCTAATAGAAGAAGGAGCATGGTATTTGCCTAATATTTCCATCCTCCCAACATCTGAATCCCCAAAACTACAACCCCACTAAGTACTTCCAGTGGTGGAAAACTTTCTACTTCATGAAGAACATATTCTATTTTCACACTCCTCTAATAATTTTCCCTATAACTATCTGTAATAATTAACTGTGAACAATAATGCTTATATTATATTAATAATAGTGCTTGCTGTGTGCCAGGAACTCTGGTAAAGTTTTTTGTTTTGTTTTTTTCAAATTATAAATTAATCTTCACAATGATTCTATAAAGTAGGTACTATTATTGCCTCAATTCTGCAAATGAAAATAGAGAGGCACAGAGAGATTAAGCAACTTGCTCATGGTCACACAGCTAGTGAGTAATGCAGTTAAGACCTAAACCCAAGCATCTGACTCTGGAGGTGACACTCTAGTACTGCACTAGAACAACCTCCTTTATTTGCAGTTCTTTCCCATTCAACAAACAAGCTATGAGAGCATCTCTGTAACATTACTAGCTACCATTAATTGATCAGGGGATCTTAATGCACACGAAGCTATATGCTAAGTGTTGTACATGTATTCTCTCATTCAGTGCTCATATCCATACTGTGAGCTAAGTAATATTCCCATTCTGTAGATGAAGAAATTGAGATTCAAGTCAGTTGAGGTACTGGGCCAAATCACATGCCAGGGTTCAAGGGCAAGTCTGTGTGGCTTCAAAGCCAGCCCTCAAAGCTGTTCCACCACATTGTCCCCCATGCGATGAGCACAAATACAGATAACGTTCTCTTAAAGCACAGAGACAGTTAAGGGTTTCTTGGCTGCAGTGACCTGAATCCACCTTATTGGCCAAGGCCACCAAAATCCACCAGATAGTAGGAAAACAACCAAGGGACCACTAGTATGCCCACATCTGGCTCTCCACGACAGGGGCTCCATCTGGGACCCTTGAATTCCAGTGACATTGCCCTCTCTCACCCTTGAGAATCAGTGACTTGCCACCCCTTGTCGGTATCCTGATTTGCAAAACTTCAACTCACTCCTGAGCAAGAAATCGACTAACGCTTACCGCCTCCCGTCAGCATATACATTCTGGCTCCCAGATTTAAGTTCAACAAACACTGACTGTGCACCTACTGTGTACATGACATTGGGCTAGGTGCTGTCAGAAATAGATCCCCAGTGATCCTTGACGAGACAGGCTTACCACCATCTCCACTTGCTGGATGATGAGAAAGCATCCACTGCATCAGAGCTGTCCTTAGGACTTTTTCTGATATCCCCAACCCTGCCGAATCACTGATCTCTATGACCCCTGATGTCCACTCCCTAGTCTGGTCACTGGCCAGTTATATCTGGCTGTACTCCAAGACCTGACTGGGCAGATAACAATAGTTGGCACACATAGCAAAATCCATGATCAAAACCAGGCTCAGGGTAACACAGCATTTACCACACCCCAGGACGCATCCCCTGGCTTAATGCCCTTTCAGTTAAGTAATAGAAAAGGCTTTTTTTGTCTAACCCTATCCATGAAAACTTTATAAACAGAAAACTCACAAAGTGCATCCTGGGGAATATGAGGAAAGGAAATTTTTTTTTACCATTCTTATGGAAAATGATAAACTCCAACTGTCCTCCTTTCCCACATTCCAAATATCAAAATGAAATGTACCTAAATTCTCTAATCACCCAGGAGTTGCGTGGGGAGGGGAAAAAGGAGGAGAGGTTAAAAGCATCCCAGAACATCAAACAAGAATCCACATCCTAGAAATCCAGTCCTCTCTCTGCCCTCTCCGGGCAACGTGATCTTTGGTCATGTCACTTAAGCCTCAGTGTTTTCACCTGTCAAATAAGGACAATAACAGCTACCATACACGGCTGTTGCACAAACTATTGTTTAAACAGAATTATGAAGGTGAACACATCTGGTAAAGGTACAAAACCTTAGACTGGAAGAAGACATACCAATTTCAGGATGAGTGTTACCTGAAGAATGGACAAAAAGACAAGAATGCAATAGGAGAGGGGTAAACAGGGGATCTCGGTTGCACCTAAAATGTTTATTTCTTTAAAAATATATGTATGAACTAAACAAGGAAAAATGTTAATATCTATTTGAGTGGTGTATGCCTGGGTGTATTTCACTTTCCTATTTGATTGAAATATCTAATAACATTAAGAAGAATGTAACAGAAGCCAGTATCAATCAGTGGTTAAGGGTATGAGCTCTGGAATCAAAGTCTGGATTTGAATGAAGATCTGCACTTCTGCATGATCTTAGACAAGTTAGTGCACTTCTCTA
Source organism: Aethalodelphis obliquidens (assembly GCF_003676395.1). Lineage (NCBI taxonomy): Eukaryota > Metazoa > Chordata > Mammalia > Artiodactyla > Delphinidae > Aethalodelphis > Aethalodelphis obliquidens. The sequence continues at coordinate 5,454,508 of NW_020837996.1, forward strand.
AGCCTTAGTTGCCTTATTTGTAAAATACGAACAATAATAGTGCCCGTCTCATAGGCTTAAATTAGATAAGCAATTCAGAGTTTGTACAGTGCCTGGCATATGGTAAGTGTTAAAAAAATTACTAAATACCATATGTCAGTTAAAAATCCATAATCATCATCATCATCATTAACCAGAGAAACTTAGGCATATTTTCTATTTTATTTCCAGAACCTACAGAATTTGAATATTGTTTTTTGTTTTTGTGGTACGTGGGCCTCTCACTGCTGTGGCCTCTCCCGTTGTGGAGCACAGGCTCCGGATGCGCAGGCTCAGCGGCCATGGCTCACGGGCCTAGCCGCACCACGGCATGTGGGATCTTCCCGGACCGGGTCACGAACCCGTGTCGCCTGCATCGGCAGGCAGACTCTCAACCACTGCGCCACCAGGGAAGCCCTGTTTTTTGTTTTTTTGTGGGTTTTTTTTTTTTGTTAAGTCATTTCAACATATTCCCATAACAACAAAGTAAATGAAACATTCTTCAAATTCAACATAATGGAAGTTTACTGACGTTTTAGCCTCACCCACAAGCAAAAGGGAAGAAAAACTTCACTTACCAACTCCCTACAATGAAACAGCCTTACTTAAGAAAATGGAGTCCCTTTCATACCAACCTGTTTCTAGAGCAGATCTAAACAAAGGACCATCTCCCTGCAAAGTGGCACTTTAAAAAAATATCCTCTTAAGTGCACATAATGTCCCCCACCCCCCACCCCACCGTGCCCTAAAAGCAAAGGACTCAGATGGGTCAGGATCACTCTCGGTGGAGTTGTCAGTAGGAAGAGGTGGCATGGCTCTGGGTGTACCCCACTCAGCAAGTGGGAGATTCGGAACTCTTCACGCAGAGCTCTTTGCAGCTGAACCAAGGTGGAGGTGATTCACACGTGCCAGCTTAGAAGGAATTCCAGATGTTTTTAAGTGAGAAGCACAAGTCTCAGAATGGTATGTACAGTATAGTCCCATTTTTAGAAAACAATGACAATAAAAGCTATGCCTTACCTTAAGGAGGTTAAGCTATGTCAACTTCCTCCCTCATCCCCTCCCCTTGTTCCATTTTACTGGCAAATGAAATTCAAAAGCACCTTGGAAACCACTGTCTAGAAATCCCATTCTCTTCACCACGAAGAGTGGGCCCCCATGACCCGGGCAAGTATGTGTATCAGTAGATGGAATGGAACCTTCGCTGTTGTTCTGGAAAGGAAGAGTCAGGTAGCAAATAACTGAGAGTGGAGCAGACATTCCCTCTGAAGGGCTCATAAGGAAGAGTCTAAGTAACCTGGGATACCCCCAAGGAACATCCCCTCACCGCTGTCCAAGTAATCAGGAGATGGGAGTTGGTCTTCGGAGGTAGCTGCTGTTGCCTTAGGAGTGCATGGTAGAGCTCTCTCACCCCCAGACCAAATCCAAGCGCGAAGGGTGCAGTCCAGAAGACTCACTCAGAGATACAGCGGGCATCTGGCATCTTATGCCCCAGCTACATGGCTATTCGTGCAGGGGACTGGCTGATCTTTTGGCTTATTTGATCAGGAAGTCAAAGAATCAGAGAGAGAGCACCCCAAGCTCCCTCTACCCCCAGCCTTGTTTAAGCTAGGAAAAGGGAAGGAGGAGAGGAGCATTAAACTGCATATGGAATTGAAGGCTTCTTTTGAGATGTTGTTAAATATCTGGAAAGATGTCAACCAAATATAACTGAAGGAAGGGATTGGGGAAAAACAACACTCCTTTTTCACATTTATTCCCCCATGAGGAGTTCTGACTACTTAATAAACACATGTGTTTTCCACATCTAAAATCAGGAAGCAGAATGTTTATGCTGCCTCTGGGTAAGAGAGGCAGTCTGAGAGATGTAATATGGACAAAGAAATAGGCATTAGGATGTCTATTAGGAAAGCTTAGCAATGGGCACCCTTCTGAATTGTTTGAGTTTTTATCGCAATAAAATATTATCTAAAAGGAAATACTAAAACCATTAGAGCTCTAGTGAAAGGAAATTCATTCATGCCTAAGGTTTCAGCTCAGATTTTTGTTTTCCCCATTCATCTGGCTGAGTAAGTTTAGTGCATAGGCAAAGAAGGGCTAGCCTCACCCACTCCAGGCAATCAGAGGGTCACCTTCTGTGTTCCCTGGGCGATGTGGCTAAGATAGATACATACCTGCCGGTCTCAGTGTCGCTCTGTTTAATGGGGGAAAGAGATGGAATTCAACACAGAGCATCTAGGAGCCAGGCAGCTTCTCTACTTCTCTCATTTTATCCTCATAATACACCCAGAAGCAAGGTGATGATGATACATTTTTGCAGGTGAGAAAACTGAGGCTTACTTCCCTAAGATCACTAAGCTAGTGGGTAAGTGGAGCAGAGGATAACTTTCTGATTCAAAAGCCCATGCTTTTTCTACTTCTTTTCTTTCTCTTTCTTCTTTCTTTTCTTCCTTCCTCCCTTCCTTCCTCTCTTCCTTCCTTCCTTCCTTCTTTTCTTTTCTCTTTGTGGAGGAGAGGGGAGAGTTTAAAATTACTGAAAAACACAAAATAAAAATATTCACATTCCTACCACCAAGAATTAATCCTTGCTGATATCTGGAGAAATGTGCTTTGAATCTTTAAGACTGTATCTATTCTATTCCATTCCCCTCTCCACTTCTCAATTGTATTTTTTTTTTTGCGGGGTGGGGGGTGGGGGGTTACATTTTACAGTTTTCAAACAATGACATTCTTTTTGGTAGTCGTAACTACCATGACTTTTAATACTAATTTTGACAAATCAATTCACTTGGACTCAATGTTTGCCAGTATTTCCTCTTATCACAGCTTTTCAATTCCTATATTTTAACATTTTGATTCATCTCTCAATTGGCTGGATTTTATTTTTTGAGTAGGTTTCTGCAAGACGGTGATATAAGCACACCCATATTTTTTCTACTATGTCATTTTGACTAATTTTTGACTAACACTATGGTTTTCACTTTTTTATATCTGCAGAGGAACTGTTTTTCAACTGGAATCATAAGCAGAACTCCCCGCATGCAAAAAAGATAAGACCAGGCCTGATCTCAGAGCCCTTAGCCATCTAAGGCCCTCACAGACTCTTAGGATCCTATAAATTCCAGTTTGAAAACTCTATATGGGTATGAGTGCATGCATGATAAATCCTAATAATTTTCATACCATTTCCTCAGATATCTAGAATCAGTCTAACAGACTTCCAAATGTATTTTCAAAGTAGTCATGAACTGGCAATCACTTGCTAAATTAATATGTCCAGCTCTTTCCAGAAAAGTACTGTGGCTGCTTATTACAAGGATGCATTAAAATAAGACTGATAAAACAAAATTTTAAATGGGAAACCAGAACTAAAGAGCTTCGGAGCAAGGAGGTTAATCCCTGAAACAAAGGTGACTTGAGTCAGCAAGTGCAGTCTTTTTGAAGGTCAGGCTATAAACCAGGCAAAAGTAAAGAAAGGCTCTGATTTACATGCAACCTATGTGGTCAGTTTCCTGCCCTGAAGCACTTTCTCCAGGGAAACTGCATGAAAAGAAGAAAAAAACACTCATCTGAATTTCAAAATGTAGGACACAGAAAACATTCTGAGGCTTTTCACTGCCTTGGTAGGCATGGGGTGGAGAAAAGGGAGCAGTCTTAGGAGAGTGGAGAGAACAGCAACTGGCTCACTGTGCGAGCCTAGGCAAGTCATTTCTCTTCCCTGAGCCTTGCTCCTTCACCTGCAAATCTGAGGTCTCTGACTGTTTCTCGGGATTATCATCCAGTAGCACAAAAGTGACACTGAGGAGTTGTTTTGCTTGCTGTTTTTATTTTCAATCTTTGCCCTTGGTAGACACCTAGAGTTTGCTTAACTGCCACTGAGTAGAACTACATTTGTAAAGGGTAGGATTGCACTGTGGGAGGAGGGCAGGGTGTTTGGAATCAGATCCCTACCCCTCCCCCAGTCCCACTCACTCTGTGTGTAAAATAGGGCCAGACTGGGCACTAAGAGGCCTGGACACTGAAAAGTGCATGATGTCCAAAATAACAACACTGGGCTTCCCTGGTGGCGCAGTGGTTGAGAATCTGCCTGACAATGCAGGCGACATGGGTTTGAGCCCTGGTGGGGGAAGAGCCCACATGTCGCCGAGCAACTAAGTCCGTGCGCCACAACCACTGAGCCTGCACTCTAGAGCCCATGTGCTACAACTACTGAGCCCACATGCCACAACGACTGAAGCCCACTCACCTAGAGCCCATGAGCCACAACTACTGAGCCCACGGGCCACAGCTACTGAGTCTGAGCTCTAGAGCTCACAAGCCACAACTACTGAGCCCGTGTGCCACAGCTACTGAGCCTGCACTCTAGAGCCCACGTGCCACAACTACTGAGCCCATGAGCCACAACTACTGAAGCCCACCCACCTAGAGCTCATGAGCCACAACTACTGAGCCTGAGCTCTAGAGCCCACGTGCCACAACTACTGAGCCCATGCGCCACAACTACTGAAGCCCACGTGCCTAGCGCCCGTGAGCCACAACTACTGGAGCCCGCATTTCACAACTACTGAGCCTGCGCTCTAGAGCCCACGAGCCACAACTACTGAGCCCGTCTGTCACACCTACTGAGCCTGTACTCTAGACCCCGCATGCCACGACTACTGAGCCCACATGCCACAAGTACTGAAGCCCGTGTGCCTAGAGCCCGTGCTCCACAACAAGAGAAGCCACCGCAACGAGAAGCCTGCGCACTGCAATGAAGAGTAGCCCCTGCTCGCCACAACTAGAGAAAGCCCACGCACAGCAATGAGGACCCAATGCAGCCAAAAATAAATAAATTAATTATTTTAAAAAAGAAATCCTTAAAAAATAAATAAATAAATAGCAACAGTACTAAAGCATAAAATAAACGTAAGGAAGGTGAACAAAGTTCTCATTTCCCCCATGATGATTCCTTTAAAGCTGCTTTGAGGGCTTCCCTGGTGGCGCAGTGGTTGAGAGTCTGCCTGCTGATGCAGGGGACATGGGTTCATGCCCCGGTCTGGGAAGATCCCACATGCCGCGGAGCAGCTGGGCCCGTGAGCCATGGCTGCTGAGCCTGCGCGTCCAGAGCCCGTGCTCCGCGATCGGAGAGGCCACAACAGTGAGAGGCCCGCGTACCACAAAAAAAAAAAAAAGCTGCTTTGAAATATCAAATATCAAATTCTTTCTCCCTCCAAAAAGCATTTTCTGTTTGTTTGCTTTTTGGTTTGCATTTGTGTATGTGTGTGTGTGTGTGTGTGTGTGTGTGTGTGTGTATGTGTATGTGGACACGCACTCCTTCACGAATCTGCAGAGGTGCTCTGTTAATTGCATATAGCTAATCTAGGGCTGAAGATACCACCTGTCCTGCAGGTTGCTGTGAGGAGTAACTAACATGTTATGGGAATTTAGCACAGTACTCACTATGTGGTTAAGAACCCAAAGATGGCTAGCTCTGTAGGCAAACTCCTTTCCTCCGGCCCTCTATTTCTCCTTGAGGGGGCCTCCTTAACAGTAGCACACCTGCCTCCTGCCTACCCCTCACCCCCATCCCAGCACAGGAGAGCCTAACCTGAGGGATTAGCTGGGAAACAGGGACAGAGCCCCCTCTGCCCTCCTTTCTCTTTGCTCTGCCTGACCACAGGAAGGACACACTCTACGCCCTCTACACCGCAGGATTATAGTCAGGTCCAGGCAGGAGGAGATCCATGGTGGCCCAGCTGGGCAGTGAGGGCTGGGAGAGCCTGCCTGAATGTAGTCAGCCCATGAGCAAGCTCATTCGACACTTACACCCAAGCCGTGCTCCCAATGTCAATTTTATCAGTGACATAGGTGATACATTGATTTCTAATGGCCTGACTCATGAGTGCAAGGCTATTAACCTTTGTGCAAACTTTAAAAACCACCACCATCGCCACGATGGTGGACACAGCCCAACAGACACCTGGCTTCACAAGAGATGACACCTCTGTGGGAAGAAAGAGATGCCATTTTGCCCAAGACAGGGCACCCAGCTTGCTGAAGGGAGTGAGTTTTGCTTCCTGGCCCAGATGCAGTGTCCAAACCACACAGCTATGTGCAGCAGAACTGGAATCAGGATTATAATTTACTGGACCCTTCAAAACCCTAATAATGCTGATATTCCTTTATAATGGTGTTGAAACTAATAAAGAAGTGTATCTAGGGCTTCCCTGGAGGCGCAGTGCTTGAGAGTCCGCCTGCCGATGCCCCAGTCTGGGAGGATCCCACATGCCGCGGAGCGGCTGGGCCCGTGAGCCATGGCCGCTGAGCCTGCACGTCCGGAGCCTGTGCTCCGCAACGGGAGAGGCCACAGCAGTGAGAGGCCCGCATACCGCAAAAAAAAAAAAAGAAGTGTATCTAGAAGGTGTCATAGGGCCCAACAGCTCCATGGCTGGGCAAATAGAGAGCACAATGAACATCAAACCACCCAGTTTGGCTTTTGTTTCTAAGTATGAATTCCTACAATAACAAAGCATTATTTTCAGTAAATCTGAAATACTAATATTAGCAAAATGTATTTAAATAGACCACACAGAGGTGCAAGTTCCAAGAGAGGGCTGGAGGTGCTGGGTATGTCCTGGGGGTGTCCCAACACCATCAGCAAGCTCCTGGCATCCAAGGGTCGCCTGGGCCAGTGACTCACCTCCACAGGTCTCCTGTATTCGCACCACATCGCCAATCTGCAGGGAGAGCTGGGGGACTCCGCTCCCTTGGAAGTTGTATATGGCTGTGAAATGAAATGGAACAGAGAGGCAGCCTGGTGAGACCTCTGGATACCAAGAATCTCTGCTCCTTCCTGCCCTTCCTTTCTTGACTTTATCTGATGACCATGCAGCCCATATGGCTAAACAAAACCAATGTAAAACCAATGTAAAAACCACAGCCTGCCACAGGAGTCAATGCAGGCCCAGCCTGGCTCCCAAAGGCCCCCCATTCATTAGTCAAACATGACCTCTCCCTAGCACAGGTAATGCACTCCAGTCTGAGTGACAAGGATGGCGTTTATGTCATTCCCATGGTTGACCTCCCACTGTACACCTGGCGTGTGCTCAGCACATCCTCTCATTTCATTCCCAAAGCAACCCTGCGAGGTGTAAACTGTGATCCCATTTTGCAGATAAGGAAATGGAGGTGCTTAGAGGTTAAACAATGTGGCCAAAATCATCAGGCTAGGAAGTGACAGGAAAACCAGTATCTAACTTCCATATTCTCAACTGCTATTGTGAGCCACTTGCTGCTCCCCAATTACTCCATCCTGGTGACAGCAGCCTAAGATGCCAGTCTTTCTACCACTCATTTACACTGTCTCCCTTCCCATTTACACTGTCAGCTTCTGGGGAGTAGCAGTTGGCTATGAAAACACCCAGAGTCCCCTGTGTGGTATGGGAGCCTCTGCTAATCCCTTGCAATGTGAGATTGCACCATATCATTGCAGTGCTCAGCCCCTACTCAGCATCACTTGCTAAGTGAGGACCAGGCCATTACCGCTAACCTAGGGATGAAGTTTGTTTAAGGAATATCCAGCTTGGAAGATCTTCAAGAACAGAATAGGACACAATGATGTTTGATATGACATGTGAATCAAAACACAAGTGTTTCAATTTAAGGAAAGACCCTCAGGAGGATGGATGGTATGATCCTACAAGGTTGTCCTCATTCAGGAGGATGGATGGTATGATCCTACGAGGTTGTCCTCATTTATGCATGCAGCAGATATTCAGTAAGTGCCTACAATATGCCAGGCACATGCTAGGCACTGATCTTGCTCTTTTGGTGAATACACAAATAAATATAAGGTTACAAAATATGATACATGTGATGTAAGAAACAAATAGGGCCTGATAGAGGAGGCACCAATTTTTGTTGGGGTAGTTAAGAAAGGACCCCCTGAGCTGATGATACATGGAGGATTCAAACAAGTCAGCTATGGGAACAGAAAGGGGGGAAGGGCATTTCAGGAAGTGGGAATAGCATACGCAAAGGCCCCAAGTAAGGAAGACACTTGGCACATTCAGAGAGCAAAAAGGAAACTGCTGTGCATGGAGTATAAGGGAGGAGGTGGGTGACACAGAGGATGCTGGAGAGGCAAGAACCAGGTCATGCAGGGCTTCACGATGACTTTGGGCTTTACTCCAAGAGAACAGGAAGCTGGATAGATTTTACTTAGTGATTCGGTAATAGCTTTATTTAGATACAATTTGCCCACTTAAAGTATATACTTCAATGATTTACTCAGAGAGCTGTGAAACCACCACCATGATTAATTTTAGAACATTCTCATCACCTCAAAAAAGTCCCCTGAGCCACAATCGGCCACTAATCTACTTTCTGTCTCTATAGATTTGCCTATTCTGGACATTTCGTACAAATAGAATCATATAATATGTGGTCTTTTGCAACTGGCTTCTTTTACTCAGCACAAGGTTTTTAAGATTCATTCATGTTGTAGCAACTATCATTACTTCATTCATTTTTATGGCTGAATAATATTCCATTGTATAAATACACCAGTGGATAGAAGGCTGAAGGCTGAAGGCTGTTAAGCAGGGGAGTGATGTAACCCCATCACGCCGACTGCTGTTGGGGGAGTGGATGGAGGGAGGCAGAGTGGATGTGGCGGAGCCCACGAGGAGACCCTTGCTTTGTCTCTCTAATCCCAGAGGTCTTTGAACCAAGGAGAGACTTGCTGCTGATGAACCATGTGACCAAGCAGTGCGGGAGGTAGATTAACTAAATAAGAGGTATCCTGAGTCCTCTTGGTAGTCTTACCACTGATTCAGTTCATTCCCTCTCCCTTTGCTCCTCAGTTTCCTCATGTGTCAACAAACAAAATGCATTTAAAAACTACTTTTTCGAGTGAAATCAGCAAAAATGGTGAAATAGGGAGTTCCAAGCGCCTGTCCCTCCAAAGAAGCAATTAAAAATCCAGCAAAAATGGTCAGAATCAACTTTACCAGAGCTCTGAAAAACAGTCAAAAGTTTACAGCAACCAAGCAAGAAAAGGCAACTGAAACCTGGTAAAGTTTTGTAGCATTTTAACTTATCCTTATCCCATTCTCTACTCCCCATCTTAGTGGCAGTCTTGAAGATGGTGTTCCGTGTTCCTGTGGGTTCCTGGGGCTGGAGGGAGCAGAGCAGACCTTGTCCCAAGAAACTGTACAGTAGTTCCTTGTTTTGATCTGTCTGTGGGCTCCCTGAAGGACTAAAGCCATGAGCTTGCCTTTATTTCCCTGACTTGGGACTCTCTTAAGGGAGAGAAACAGCTATGCAAAGGGCATTGATCAAAAACATTTAAAGTCAAAAGAACTACCTGCTTCCATACAGGGCAAAGAATATAGGTTTGGTCAAACAATAATACCACTAATAAACCTGGGAGGAAAGGCTTAGGAGTGAAATGCTTTGGAGAATAAAGAGCTTTGAAGAATACCACCTATTGCAGGGGATCTAGAAGGCCATGATGAGTTGGACACATGCTGAAAAAGGATGGGAGAAAGCCCAAAGTTCTCAGCTCTGGTTGACCTCCAAGCTCCATACAGGGAGGAAATGCAGGCTCTGGCAGAGCTGTAAATGGCCTGGCTAAGTGCTGAACGTAAGCCCCAACACACATGCGCGCAGCTGCAAAGACTAGGTTTTTTTTCTCTCGATTCCAGGCATTTAGAGACTTCAGTGACCACATGCAACAAACAATACAGTCTTAACAAAAATACTTCAGAAAAGTCACTAAACAAACAAACTACTACAATCTATATCAAGCAGTGACAATAGCCCTGGCAAGGAGGGAGACTCTGACGTCTGAGTTAGCACATCAAAATATTCAAGATATCCAGTTTTCAGCACAAAATTATGAGGCATGTAAGAAACAAGAAAGTATGGCCCATTCACAGGAAAAAGAGAATTTAATAGAAACTGTCCCTAAAGAATGACAGACGGTGGACTTGGGAGACAAAGACTTTAAATCAATTATCTTAAGTATGCTCAAATATCCAAAGGAAACTATGGACAAAGAACTAAAGGAAACCAGGGGTATAATGTCTCAGAAAATGGAGAATATAGTCAAAGAGAGAGAAATTATAAAAAGGAATCAGATAAAAATTCTGGAGCTGAAAAGTACAATAACAAATGTAAAAATTTTATTAGAGAGGTTCAACATCAGATATGAGCAGTCAGAAGGAACCAATGACCTTAAAAATAGGTCTGTTGAGGGGCTTCCCTGGTGGTGCAGTGGTTGAGAGTCCGCCTGCTGATGCAGGGGACGCAGGTTCGTGCCCCAGTCCGGGAGGATCCCACATGCCGCGGAACGGCTGGGCCCATGAGTCATGGCCGCTGAGCCTGTGCGTCCGAAGCCTGTGCTCCGCAGCGGGAGAGGCCGCGGCAGTGAGAGGCCTGTGTACCGCAAAAAACAAAAACAAAAACAAAACAAAACAAAAAAAAACGTCTATTGAGATTAGCCAGACTGAGGAGCAGAAAGAAAAAGAATGAAGAAAAATTAACAGATCCTAAGGGACCTGTGGAACAATATCAAGCACACCAACATCCACATAATGGGAGTTCTATAATGAGAGGAAAGAAAGAGAAAGTAGCAGAAAGAAAATTTGAAAAAATAATGGTCAAAAACTTACATTTGATGGAAGACAAGAATCTATACATCCAAGAAGCTCAATGAAATCCAAGCAGGATAAACTTAAAGAGATCCATACCAAGACAAAATAGTCAAATTGTCAAGAACAAGAAACAGAGTCTTAAAAGTAGCAAGAGAGAAGCAATTCATCATGTACAATGAATCTTCAATAAAATTAACACATGATTTCTTTTTAGAAGCCAGTGAAACTAGAAGACAGTGGATGACATATTTAAAGTGCTGAAGGAAAAAAAAAATGTCAACCAAGAATTCTATATCACACAAAATTATCTTCAAAAATGAAGGAGAAATGAAGAGATAAACAAAAACAGGGATTCCATCACTGATAGACAATTGGAAAGACAAATACAGAAAGCAATAATTACAAATCCATGATAACAGGCATAGGGTGTATAAAGATGTAATGTGTGACAGCAACAATACAAAAGGGAAGAAACAAACTTATATAGAAGCAGAGATGTTTGTATACTATTGAAGCTAAGTTGTTTTTAACTTAAACTATATTGTTATAAACGTAAGATACTGGTGGTAAAACCCAGGTTAACCACTAAGAAAATAACTAAAAAATATAGAGGAGGGAAAAAACAGTAAACCAGACAAAATCAGTTAAACATAGAAGAAGGTAGTAATGAAAAATTGAGGAACAAAAAAAGATGTAAGATACATAGAAAACAAATGGCAAAATGGAAGAAGTCCTTCCTTATGAGTAGATACTTTAAATGTAAATGGATTAAACCCTTTTGTCAAAAGGCAGAGATTTACAGAAAAGATTTTTTTTAAATCCGCCATAAAATAAATAAATAAATACATACATACATACATACATACATACATACATACATACATACATAAATCCACCACGATCCAACTATATGTTGTCTACAAGAGATTCACTTTAGGTCCAAAGATACAAATAAGTTCAAAATAAAAGAATGAGGGAAAGAAGTTCCACACACATAGTAACAAAAAGAGAGCGTGGTGGGTATACCAACATTAGACAAAATAGACTTTAAGTCAAAAATTGTTACAAGAGACAAAGAAGGACATAATATATTGGCAAAAGAGTCAGTACACCAAGAAGATATAGCAATTACAAACATATATGTACTTAATAATATAACACCAAAATATATGAGGCAAACATTGACACAATTAAAGGGAGAAATAGATAGTTCTACAATAATAATTGGAGACCTCAATACTCTACTATCAATAATGGATAGAACAAGTAGGCATGAAATCAGTAGGGAAACAGAAGACCTGAACAACACTATAGATAACTAGTCCTGGGACTTCCCTGGTGGCGCAGTGGTTAAGAACCGCCTGCCAACGTAGGGGACACGGGTTCGATCCCTGGTCCGGGAAGATCCCACATGCCACGGAACAACAAAGCCCATGTGCCACAACTACAGAGCCTGCGCTCTAGAGCCTGCAAGCCACAACTACTGAGCCCACCTGCCACAACTACTGAAGCCCACGTGCCTAGAGCCTGTGCTCCACAACAAGAGAAGCCACCACAATGAGAAGCCTGCACAACACAACTAAGAGTAGGCCCAGCCCGCTGCAACTAGAGAAAGCCTGCACGCAGCAACAAAGACCCAAAATGCAGCCAAAAATAATAAAATTTTAAAAAATAATAACTAGTCCTAACAGACGTATACAGAATATTCCATCCTACAATAGCAGAATACATTCTTCTCAAGTGCACATGAAATAGTCTCCAGATAGATGACATGTTAGGCCACAAAACAAGTCTCAATAAATTAAGAAAAGACTGAAATTATACAAAGCATCTTTTCCAATCACAAAGGAATGAAGCTAGAAATGAAAAACAGAAAAAAAAACTGGAAAATTCACAAATACGTGTAAATGGAACAACATACCCTTAAACAACCAGTGGGTCAAATGAGAACTCACAAGCAAGATAAAAAAATATTTTAAGACAAATACAAATTAAAATACAACCTATCAGAACTTACAGATGCAGTGAAAGCAGTGATCACATCAGTGAAGAGGCCTTGGAAAGAAATGAGGTCAAAACCCTTCTCAAATATAAACAAGCAGCATTTATAATGTTCCTCCACTATATCACAGAGAAGCACATTCTCAACTGCCCTTTCATGTTGTCATTACAACTACTGCATGAGGTAGTACTATCCCCACTCTACAGAGGAGGAAACTGAGGTTCAGATGGTTTGAGTAGCTTATCCAAGACCCACCCACAGAGTGGTAAATCACAGAGCCAGACTTCAACCCTGTCCTGTGCCTTGTTCATTCCCTGCATCCACTGCCTCTCCACAGCATCTGATGGCAGGTGTTCAGGTGTTCACCAGACCCTGCTTCAGGCTTCTGTTTGCCACACTCTCTGAGCTGCATTCTCTGCGGGAAAAGGATGAAACCTGTAGGCTTTTTAGTCCAAAGACCTATACAAATCAGCCCTTTCACCAAGGGACCAACTAGCCTTTTTGAGTATTCACAGGGGTGGAAAGTCTCAATCCTGAGAGATAATAAAGCTTGGGAGTTATGAGCCAGTGTCCCTGGAATAAGACAAATGTGGCTCCTGAGCCCAGTTCTGCCCTTTGCCAGCTCTGGTCTCAAGCCCAGGGTTGCAGAGTATGATTGTGCAGGCTTTGTCCAGCACAAGGCCACCAAGCCAAAGACAGCAGGAGAGGCTGGCATCCAACCTCTGATCTGCTTGCCAAGGCCTGGGCCCTACCGAGGCACTGTGCCCACCAGGGGAGGGGGTGTATCTTTGTAATTCACACAGAGGAACTGTAGGGGCCAGCGGCAGCCTGCCTGAGCAGCAACTTCACCTCCCCAAGCCTCATTTTCCTCAACTATAGAAAGGAGGAGATGATGGTCCCTACCTTGAAGAGTTCCTTGGAAGCTTGGCTGAGATCAATACACAGAAAAAGTCTTTACTCTGTGTCTGGCCGGAGTAAGTGGTCAATAAAAAGTAGTCACTTTTCTCTTTATTGGCACTATAATACCTCCTAGAGCAATCCATTCAGAGGAACTCCTTCAGAGCTCTTCTTTGTGTCACCTTTAAATCTGCTTCCTTGCAGTTTGCATTCAATGGCACTGTCAGTCAACAATGAATAAAATTAAACCTTTGCCCAAAAACAAACCTTGAGAGGACCCTCAAGGGACTCAGAGTTCTCTCCTCCTGCATAAAGCTTCCCCATTTCTTCATTCCCTCCACACTTGGCCTCAATTCAAATCCTGTCCCCACAAAGGCTGCTAGCATTTGGACCCACTCCAGCTTGCAGATGCCCTAATTCTGCAGACTCTCCACTCCCTGATCCCTCCAGCTCCAGAGGTCTGGCTGAGGACATGCCTGCCAAGGAGTTGGGCAGGGCCACAGAGGCAACTGAAGGTTTCTAACAGAAGAAAACCATCCATGACATGTGTTTGCCTCTGGAGCACCAGCAAATTAGTTTCGTCCATCAGGTATTTAAAGGGCAGGGCAAGACTCTATTTTGTTCCCAGACTATATCCTTCCCATCTTTCCTGAGGAATCTCTTCCTCACCCTCTGCCCAGCTCTGTCAGGTGAGAAGGTACCAACCCATTGGCTTAAGAAGATATCTCGGACAGATCTTGAAACTTCATATTCAACATGGAGGTCTGTGTTCATTCCAAAGACTCACATCATACGAAAATGAAAGTAACTGACACTGCCCTTTAATTTATAAATGTATTTCTGCCTTTGCATGAAGACCTCTGTTCTCAAGGCTCCATTTGGGGAAAAGCAGACATTACTGACAAAGGAAGTGGCTTTGCATACCGGTACCCAATTCTGTTAAGTTTTCTAAATGACTAACAGGAAACTTTGAACCAGAATGCCACTCTTTGCTAAAGTTTGATTGCTTATCTATGAATCTCTCCTGAGTTGTTTCTGACCAGTGTCAGAACAGTTCATCTTCTTCCCCTTCCCTGCAGGCCTAACTACCCTTGAGTTCTGAGTGAGTGATGGAAAGGCCGGAAAACATAAGGAAGGTATAGGAATAAGTAATAAGTAAAAATCACTGAAATCACAGCCTGCCCCACACTGGCCATGCCCATCATGGAAGATAAACAAGTGGTGAAAGGATTCCCACAGATACCCATTCCAGTTTCCCCTTTCATACGAGGTCTCCGTGCCTTGGAGAACACTGGCACATCCCAGTGAAGGATTTGACCTCTCCTTGTATCAAAATACTAGGCAGCAGCTAGTCGCTGATAAGCCTAACCAGACCAAAATACTTATGACCAAAGATCAAGGGGGTGCTTCAAGTACCAGGGCCGTCTGAGGTCACTGAGCCCAGTGAGGACTCTAATGTTGGAAATCCTAGAGCGGCAAGCCAGTGGGAGCTTTTGAGACAGGTGGGACTTCCAACAACCCTGGAAATCCAATCTACTGATTAGCCACCAACTTTACTTAAACGTATTGAAATGCCCTGCTCATCAGGAGCCCAAATCAAGAGAAATAAGGGAAAAGTGAACAGACCATTGCTACAGCACGCAGCTCACAGAAACAAACAGGGTTGGGGTCTCTGTGCTTCGGGCAATGTTAGGAGGTAAGTACAGTATTTCACTTGGATTTATACACGAGGAAACTGAGGCAGACAGAGAATAAACAACTTATTCTAATATCTCTAACTAATAAGGCAGTTATCCAGAAGTCTGGATTCTAACCACTTCATACACTGCTTGACGCCCCACAAATGGTAAACACACATACTGTGTACCAAGCACATGTTATTTTTCAACAGATATTCATTCGAGCACCTACTGTGTGCCAGATACTGAGTATATGGCAATAGTGATAAATAAGACAGATAAAATTCCTCACACTTTACTTGTACCAGCTCATTTAATCTTCACAGTAACACTCCAAGGTATTCCCCTCCACGTAACATATGAGAAACTTAAAGAGAGATTAAGGAACTTGCCCGTGGCCACACAGCTAGAAAGTGGTAGAAAGTGGAGTCAAACCCAGACTGGAGTCTAAAGTCCTTATTTCCCTGACTAATCCATTGCTGATGTCACGATTTACTGTGTGTGTATGAGTATATATGTATATGTGTATGTGTGTGTGTGTGTGTGTGTGTGTGTGTGTGTGTGTGTGTATGTACTAGACTTGTTCATTTCCCATCTCCTTCAGCCTCAGCGAGGGTGGAGACTGAGTCTGCCTGTCGGCCACTGAATTCCCAGTGTTGAGAACAGCATCTGGCTCACAGTTGAAGTTCAATCAATATTTACTGAACTTTAAGAAATACTTGTTAATAGAGCTGCAATGAACATTTTGGTACATGACTCTTTTTGAATTATGGTTTTCTCAGGGTATATGCCCAGTAGTGGGATTGCTGGGTCATATGGTAGTTCTATTTGTAGCTTTTTAAGGAACCTCCATACTGTTCTCCACAGTGGCTGTATCAATTTACATTCCCACCAACAGTGTAAGAGGGTTCCCTTTTCTCCACACCCTCTCCAGCATTTATTGTTTCTAGATTTTTTGATGATAGCCATTCTGACTGGTGTGAGATGATATCTCATCATCTCATGAAAAACCTAGGGGTGAAACAGGAATAAAGACACAGACTTACTAGAGAATGGACTTGAGGCTATGGGGAGGGGGAAGGGTAAACGGTGACAAAGCAATAAAGAGGCATGGACATATATACACTACCAAACGTAAGGTAGATAGCTAGTGGGAAGCAGCCGCATAGCACAGGGACATCAGCTCGGTGCTTTGTGACCGCCTGGAGGGGTGGGATAGGGAGGGTGGGAGGGAGGGAGACGCAAGCGGGAAGAGATATGGGAATATATGTATATATATAACTGATTCATTTTGTTGTGAAGCTGAAACATACCATTGTAAAGCAATTATACTCCAATAAACATGTTAAAAAAAAAAAAAAAAAAGAAATACTTGTTAAACTGAAGGAACACGAACATGAAGGGCAGGTATGTCTCTTCTTCTAAGTTTTTTCTTGCATTTCTTGAGATTACTTGCTGAGATACTGAGCCAGCTGGGCTGCCAATTTTGATTGCAGCCATCAAGTGCCCTGTGACCCTTCAGGATGGATTCGTACCTCATCAGGGCCCCTGCCACTTGCTGATGTGTTTCAAAACAAAAGCTTCAGCAAACACCAAGTGTTAATAGAGTTTGTACAAGTAGCTACATAAGAGGAACACAAACAATATTGGAGAAAAAGAATGTAATTGCCTGAAGCTCACTTCTCTAGTCCCTGAACTGGGCTTTGGATGGTCTCCACTCCACGGAGAAACAGAACTAGCCGGCAGGTCCACTTTGGATTCAAGTGAAACATATTCGTTGAAATATACAAGCAGTTTGCCTGGAGTCTCTGGACAAGGTGTTGACAGCTGCAGCACCAAGGCAACATCCTGACATTGCATCAGGGAGGGTGAATGCGATGACCCAGCAGAAGCTTCTGGCAGCGAGGTCAGAGCTCAAACCCGGTGCAAGTCAGCAGTGGATGAGGCAGGAGAATCACAGCCAGAGGGAACCAAGGGGGAGGAGGTGTTCCTCCCCTGACCAGGAGAGGACAAGAATTACAACCTCTACGGAACACTTTCTATGTATCAGACACTTCTCCAATGATTTTACCTACAGTCACCTATTCAATCCCAGCACCTGTTTAATCTTGTGGTGGGTAAAATTATGGTCAATTCTGTTTTACAGATGAGCAAACTGAGGTAGTGTGAGATGAAGTGAACTGCCCAGGGTGACACAGCTAGGAAGGTGGCGAGCCAGGATTTTGCCCCAGGCAGGCTGGCTCCAGAACATACACCCTCAACCATTACACCACACTGCCTCTCACTAGTGGATGTGTATTTAGCACCTGCTCCCTGCCAGGGGCTTTAGGACCCCTACTGGATCCTCCTAAAAACCTTACAGGTTGCCATAGGTGAGCCAAGGTGACATTCCCAGCCAACAAGAAGGAAGTTGAGATTCCCATGAGTTCTCTAAAACAGTGATTCTCAACTGGGAACAATTTCGCCCCCAAGGGAACATCTGTCAATGTCTGGACACATTTTTGGTTGTCACAAACCTGGGGGTGGGGGAGGCAGGGATGGGGAGTGGAGGAGCTCCTAGCGTCTAGCTGGGGAAGCCAGGGACACTGCCAAATGTCCTACAGAGCACAGGATAGCCCCATAGCAAGAACCATCTGGCCCCACGTGTCAACAGTGTCAAGGTTGATGAGTCCTGCTAAAACATCATGCTGGGATTCACCCTCTCCTTCCCAATGCTGCCAGTATAGGCACACGCACACAAACACTCACGCACACACTGTCTCACACTCTTCTACGTTCACACACTCACATGCTAGAATTGGAAGACAGGCTTTATGATGAAACCAAGGGCTGATTTCTCAGCCCCCAACCTCCAATGCAGGTAGCATATGGAAGGTTAGAAAGAAAGGTAGAGTGAGAGAGGATGGCTCCTGCTCCCCTGGAGCTTTGGGGAAATCTAGTTCAAGAGACAAAATGAACACACAAGAAACAAGAGGCTGCCTTTTTTTTAAAAAGAAAGGGCTAAGCTGTGGGGCACGGCAGCTGTGGGCTCTCAGAGAAGAGAGATCAAGAGAGGCCCCATCAAAGAATTGAGACTAGAGAGAGAGGAAGGGGCAGAGGGAGGGCAAGGAGAAGAACTGGGGTAAGAGCGCTGGGGAGGTTGGTGGGGAAGGAAATACCACAAGGGCAAGAAGGGAGGGGAAATCAGCTTGACGGGTGCACAGTCGCAGTGAGTCCTAAGGTGAGAACCATGGGGCTTGGTGCGGTGGCCAACTACAGGGGTCCAGGTGTTTGGAACAGAATTCAAGAACACCCCAATTATTGTTGTGCTCTCTCTTAGGACTTAGCCTGCTGACAGGGAAGGGGGTAAGGGTGAGGAGATGAAGGCAAGATGGGGCAACTCACCTGAATCTTACGAGGCTACCAGAAAGTGTAAAACCTCCAACCTCTCTCCCCTCTCCATCCCCCACCTTCTGCCCACTCATTCACCCACCCATCCATCCGATCAACAACTCCTAAGTGAGCATCTGCTCTGTGCTAGGCACTCTGTGTGGGAGAAGAAGAAACACAGTATTGCGGTCATGGTGTTTACATTCTATGGAGGAGCCAGAGAATTCTACACAAGGCTACAATGAAATACGATGGGGGTGACAGCAGGGGCCATAGTGACCTGAAGTAAGGGGTGCACCCATCCCCAACCTGAGAAATGGGGACATTAGTACTAATAACAGTGTTCTTTCCTGCCTCAAACAAAAAGAAGGAGAGGTTACTACTGGCTCATAAGCTTCCTGGGAGCAGAGACTGTGTTTTTCAGCTCTGGGCCCCAGTACTCAGCTCAGGACCATAACTTAGCATGGGTTCACTGAACTTAATTGATCTGAATAGACTATAAAAATAGTTCTCTTAATCTTGGCCACTCCCAGATCTAAGGATTCACACCCTGGGCAGAACACCTTGGCTGTACCTATTATATCTAGTTACTGAGTACATTTTAGCAGGGTCCTTAACTGGCTTCCATGAATGGGCCATAATGAAACTGTAATGCAAAACTGCACATGTGCATGTTTTTGTAGGAATAGTGTTTGGATTCCCAAGGGTCCTGCGTTACAATAACGATGATCTTTTCTGCTAGTACCTTCTGTGGTACTAGCAGAAACCTACCATGTTTCTGCTAGTACCACAGAGCCAGATGGAATCAAATTCGACCCCCAACAGAGCTCTGCCGTCAGACAATAAGCCATCCAGTGGGGGAGACAACCTGCAGTCACATAACTAAAAGACAAGGTGAAAAATGCAGATTTTGATAAAGCAGAAGACATTTCTTCCAGGGATGAGATGTAAGAAAAGCACTGGAAAAAGGCTGCATTTCAGCAAGAGCTTAAATCTCTCTGCTCTTCAGTTTCCTCATCTCTGAAATGAAGATAAAAGTACCCATCTCTCAGGGTGGCCGTGAGGGTTAAACGTGGTACCACAAGTGCTTTATAAATGGACTGGACTGAAAAAAGTTGAGGCAATGTTATTATTTATGACAATGTTGATGACAACTTAGATCAGGGGACTAACTAAGGAAGTCCCGTAGGTAGTTCCATTCTCCCAGCTGCTCAGACCAAAACCATGGTGTCACCCTTAACTACTTCCTTTTATACCCACGTCCAATCCATGAGGAAAATCCTGTTTGCCACCTACAGCACACACAGCTAAGCACATCTCACCTCCTCCACCGCTTCATCCTTGGGGGGGTCCCCCACCATTTCTTGCCTGGTTATTGTAGTGACTGCCATACTGGCCTCCCTGCTTCCACCTTTAATTCCCCTCTATCTACTAACCATAAAACTTCTAGAATAATTCTTTTAAAATAAGACAGAACAGTGGTTGCCAAGGGGGAGGGGGCAGGGGAGGGATGGATTGGGAGTTTGGGGTTAGTAGATGCAAACCATTATGTATAGAACAGATAAACAACAAGGTCCTACTGTATAGCACAGGGAACTTCATTCAATACCCAGGGATAAACCATAATGGAAAAGAATATACATATATGTGTGTGTGTGTATAACTGAGTCACTTTGCTGTACAGCAGAAATTAACACAACATTGTAAATCAACTATACTTCAGTTAAAAACCAAATTAAAAAAAATAAGACAGAACATTCTGCAATTCTTCTCAAACCCTACAGTGCCCCACCCGCTTCCATTCAGAGTAAAAGCCAAAGTCCTTATAACATGTACCAGGCACTACTCAATACAACCTCTCTTCAGAGAACTCATTTCCTACAGTTCTGCCCCTGGGTTACTCCACTCCATTCACAGTGGCCTCCCACACATCAGAGAGGCTCCCTCCTCAGGACATTTGCATTGGCTGTTTATTCTTCCTGGAACACTTTTTCCTGAGACAACGACCTTGTCGCCACCGCCAGTGAGGCAAGCAGCAAAATCCCCCTTCCCGGGCAAATCCTCAGGGTCCAGCTGGCACAAGGTGTGCCCCTTTGCGGCAGCAGTTGTGGGCTCTTGGGACCTGACATTGCTAGCACTTAATCCACCCCAACAAATGCCTGCTCAGCACTGTCTCTGGTCAGACCCTGTGCTGGATGCTGAGGCATCTCTGCAAGTCACATGGCCCACCTAGGTCCCCTTCACCATCCTGGTTTAGGATTTGACCCAAGGGATCATGTGATGTCAGGGGAACACTGAGTGCCCTGGGGCAATGTCTGGAGAGGGGTCTGGAAAAGTGCCCACATTGTCAGTCACATCCCCCTCCTGCACTGCTTTAAATCAGTGCAGAAGCTGACAGTGTCCTAGTGGGGTCAGAAGGACAAGGGATGGATGGCTTTTTCCAAGGAGAACTAAAAACCAAGTAAGACTTAAGATGCTGACAAACTCAGCCTGACTGTTGTTCACCTCATGCGAATTAAAGACAGTGGAATGAAAGGAGAGAGTGCCTATTAAAGGGAACATCTGTGGTGCCTGCACACAGATTCCTCTGGAGTCGGGTGGCAATAAGCACTAGCATTCACCATTTGCAGAATATATGCTGCAAAACTCAGACTGTGGCACCCATGTGCAATTGAATATTAAAGGCCTGTAAGCTTAAAACAAAAAAAAGAAGTCCAAAGGTCCAGAAGTTAGCAGAATATTATGGTGACTACACTGTCTGTCTCAAAATATAGCAGCAATATAAGGATGCTGAACTGAGGAGGAAGCAGAGCTTAGCAAACACAGTCTGTCAAGGCTCATTCAAACTCAAACATTATGGCTGGGGGCAAGATGGCCACTAACTAATGTAGTTCCCATAAACCTAGGGATTAGGACAATCTACTTAAAAGAACTCAGTCAGCCCAGCAGGCACTCCTAAACGATCCCAAGTTGCATCCGAAAGCAGGCAGCCCAGGCACCTAAGAACTGGCGGTAGGAAGGAATGAGATTTCCAATCCGTGTGTTTTTGTTGCACCAGACTAATTTCTGGGGACCAGTCCGAAGATACAATTGGCCTCAATAGCCAAGACACACATACTAAGATCCCACTAAGCATTTCCTTGGCAATTTTTCCCCCATTGCTCCTCAGAGGCCTTCTGAGACCATCCTATTTAAGATTCCTTCCCTCCAATACTCTCATTCATGAGACAAACTCTTTTATTACAGGAGCACATATCACGATTTGTCGTGATATGCCTATTGATTTTTCCACAAGTTTCTTTTTGTCTTCCCCACTAGACTATAAGCTCCAAAAGGGTAGGAACCATACTGGCCAAATTCTAGTAATCTTACCGTCTAGCGCAGTGCCTGGCACATAGGAAATGCCCAATAAATATTTAAGAAATAAATGAAGACTGAATGAGTGCATGAGTGAACAAGTTGGTGAGTAAGTGATGGTCTCTATCTCTCCTCCTTAGCTATTAACTCTGGCAACAAGAGCAGTCTAAGTGGTCCCTCTGTAGCAGAGTTCTGCCCTGGGTGTGTTTGGGATGCACGTTTGACTCATGCCTCCTACTCCAAGAATCTGTCCCCATCCACGACTCCTGCGATCCTCATGACCCCACCCCATAACCATAGCGTATTGGAAAAGGCAGCACCCTGCTCAGAGTGGGGCACATTCTTAGCGTGGTGATGACCTCTGACCTGGGGGGCCTTTATTGAAAAGGTGAGTCAGTCCACTCAGATCTTCTCAGGACTTTGAACAAATAAACACAGAGAGAGGATTCAGAGGGTGCTGGCACTACAAAGTCATGCCAGGTTGAGGCAGGTAGCATGCTGGTGGTGTCAGAACACTGTGGTGTTCTCAGAATATGAAAGTTATGAAGGGGAGCAGAGGAAGGAGAACAGCGCTCATAAGTTTAGAGCAGCTGGGAAGCCATGAGAAGACAGGCAGAGTTTTCCGGTCTCCTCAGACCAGGCCTTTCCAGAGGACTGCTGCTCATGTTTCCTGGATTTCTGTTTGATGTCCCTTGATGCTTAAAACACACCACTTCCCTCCTCACATACAGCCACACACCACATACCCTTTAATTGAACTACTTTAAGTGGATTTTGTTCCTTGTAATAAGAGTCTGTGCTGCAAGGGACTCAGTCACCCATTGCGCACTCCAAATCTGTCCATCTCAGTATGGACCAGATCTGTCCAGGAAACAGCATCACCTGCATCCCTGGACCAGGGAGAGGTCTCGCACTCATCCATATTCCCCAATCAAGATGTGAAACAGACCCCTTCTCAACTTTTGCAGAGCCTGTTATGATTTGAATTGTGCCCCACCCCACAAAACAAAAGATATGCTATATGCCTAACTCCCAGCACCTCAGAATGCAGCCTTATTTGGAGATAGTCTTTTCAGAGGTAATAAAGTTCAAATGAGGTCATTAGGGTGGGCCCTCATCCAACACGACTGGTGTTCTTATTAAAACGGAAAATTTGGAAAGAGACACACACACAGGAAGAACGCCACGTGAAGACAGAGGCAGGGACTGGGGTGATACTTCTACTAAACCATGGGACACCAAAGACTGCCAGCCAGCAAGCCACTCGAAGCTAGGGGAGAGACACGGGACAGATTAGATTGTCCCTCAGCCCTCCGAAGGAACCAAGCGATAACTCCCCAGCACCACACATAGATACACAACCATAACTCAAGATGATCTGTACGGAGAAGAGGTTTCTGAGCATAACTGAAGCCCCTGCACAAATCTACCCAGCAGGCCCAGCTTCAGGGTAAACAACCCTTTCTTCTGCATTCACTCTCTGAGGACCCCTGCCTTGAAGGCTTCTTATACAATCCCTAAATATCAGACCACAGACCACAGGTCAACGGTTAGGAACCCAGCTGTCGCCCTCCCTACTGCTCCAAATTCACACGTTGAAGCTCCATATTTGGATCAGGTCTGTAAGGATGGGATTAAGCTAAAACGAAGCCGTTAGGGTGGGGCCCCAATCCAACTGGACTTGTGTCCTTCTAAGAAGAGGAGAAGACACAGGGGGTGAGCGTGCACAGAGAGAAGACCACATGAGGACAAAGCAAGGAGAAGGCAGTTGTCTGCAGGTCTAGGAGGCCTCAGGAGATATCAACTTACTAGCACCTTGGACTCGGAACTCCAGCCTCCAGAACTGTGAGAAAATAACTTCTGTTACTTAAGCCACCTGGTCTCTGGTATTTTGTTACGGCTGCCTGAGAAAACTAAAATATCATCCCTAATATCCTATTCCCTTCCTTCCTCAGGAATGCACACTGGATATTGAGCTGGGTGCATGGCTGCTTACATTGCAGACTACACTTCCAGGTTCCACTGCAGCTAGGTTCAGTCATGTGATTAGGTTTTAAGCCAAAAGGATACAAGAGGAAGTGTCCAGTGGGCCTTCAAGTAAGTGTCCTAATGAACAGTGTCATGCCCTTCTTGTTCCCTTCATCCTTCTCGCTGGCTGGAAAGTGGACCTGACAATAGAGGCTTAAGCAGCCAGTTTGGTTCAAAAGGCAGAAGCCTCGTGCCAAGGAAGCCATGCAGGAGACAGAAAGAGCCACGCTACTGCCTCTTCAGGGACCATTTCTGGGCTTTCTACATGAGAGGCCAATAAGCTTCTAGCTTGGTTAAGCCACTACTTTGGGCGTTTTCTGTCACCTGTAGTCATGCTTATCCCTAACTGATACTGTTACTTGCTCTTTCTACCTCCTCCTTTTCTGTCTTCCATTGTCTCCTCCAAGGATAAAGCTCTGACCAATGACAAGAGTCTCAGGCAGAGAGGATTAAGATAGTAAAAGCCAAAGGGAAATGTTAATTATAAAGGGACTCCTGCGGGATTAACTAATGAGGCAGTCAGTAGATAGGTAAACTGTCACCCACTGCTGTTCCACTCTATGTCTAACCCCTGCCCCCCTCCCAAGTGATTAAATTATCTTCTTACAGGTGACACACCTGCTCAAAAACTCCACTGCTCACAAAATGAAGTCCAAACTTATAAGCTTGGTACTCAAAGCCCTTCACAACCTGACCATAATCTACCTCTCCAACTATTTTTTATTTCTACAAACATCCACTAAAACCAAAGCAGACTATTTATTGACCCAAAAGCCACACCCATTCCAACCTCCTGCCTTTGTCTATGATGTTTCTCCTCCCAGATTCCCTCCTAGTGTTGTGCAAAGGGTCTGGTGTCTGAAGACAACTGAATTTAAGGCCCAGCCCAAGTACTTCCAAGTTATGTGAACTCTGGAACTCTTCGTCTGTAAATGAGAATAATAATATGCTGCCTCACATAGATGTTCTGAAGCCAGACAAAGATACTGCATGAGAATGGGTCTTGTAAGCCATAAATTACTACACTTATTCTGATAAGGCATGACTTTCCTGACCCTGGCATTAGGGCGCATTACCTGTCTCTCTTGGCTCTGCACCTATTAGGTACGCCCCTGGACCTCAGTTGCTAACTTTCATTGACCAGTCTCATTACTAATGCTTTTCATTACACAATGATCTCATGAAATCCATATTATCATTATTACTCCTACATAAAGTAGGCGTAATGAGGAAAGATGAGGAAACAGGACCAAATTTGAACTCACAGCCCAAGCTTCTAACCTTACCCGTATCTCCTCGAGGGCAGAGGCTGCCTCTTTTCTTCATAGCTACGCTGTCTTGTCTGTGGAAACTCTTACCCACCTCTACCCAAGGGTCCTCTCTGGAACTCTAATGGATCACATTTTAAAGCTCCATCAAGGAAGTAAGGAAGAACCTGGCCAGGGATCTACACGAGGCTCACCCTGGCTGCCCACCAGATAGTAAGATGAGACAGAAGCCAAGCGGTTCTGGTGATGAAGCTGTCCCCAGAAAAGCCAGCCCCCCAGACAAACAGACACCAGCAGCCCTTGTCAGCCAGGCCAGAGGAAGAGGAAACCAAATGGCAAAGCAAAGCTCAAGTTTTCCTGTGTTAGGCTGGCTGGGACTCTGGAGATGTTCCAAGGACGCCCTAATCCTTACACGGCTCTAGCTCTTCGTTTTCCTCCAAGCCCCCATACTCATTATCTCAGATACTCTTCTAAAAGAACGTCTTGAAAGACAAAAGTATTAATACCTAGACTTACAGTGAGGAAACTAGAGCACAGACCTGCCTGCAAAAATGATAGTGTCAGAACTATAACCCAGACTCCTTACTCTCAGGCCACGGTTCTTTCTGCTGGGTGACTCCAGTCCCCTGTCTCATCATAACCTAAGCCTTGCCCTTCCCTTCCATCTACCTGGAGTCTACAGAGGAGGGTTGGCGATTACCTTCCTAACCTCTGACATTCATCTGCAGAGAAAAAGAGATCCTTTGATAAGTAGACACCTTCCAAGTGTTCTATGGCCCCCTAAAGGGTCATATACCTTCTGACTCCCAGCCCCAAACAGAATTTTCACAGGTAGGTGTGAAAACTCTCAGTTATACCATCAGAAGAATCCCCTGGGCCTAGAGCCTAACAGAGTTCCTAGTCTCTGAGCACATAGGTGGGATTTCCTCAGCAAAGGAGGGTGAAAACCTTACTTCATTCAGTAGCCCCCTCCCATCCTGTGATGTCATGTCCTGAACTGGGCTCCTAAGCAGAGAATAAAGGCTAAAAATAACAACTAATAACATGTAGTGAGGATTTGTACGATTGTAATTCCAGGCACTTTATATGGATTATTATCATTGAGTCCTCCCACAACCCTGGGGAGCAGGTGCTGTTATTACTCCCAATACACAGACAAGGAAACTGAGGCCTGGAGAGAGTAAGTAACTTGTCTAGCTCACAAGGCTGGGAAGCACTGGAAGCTGGAATCCAAGAGCAGGCACCAGAGCCCATGAGCTTCACACCATAGCACAGGGCCTACACAGCAGGAACACACTACAGCCCTTCGACCAGAGGGTGGGACTCTTCTGCCACACTCAACTGCCGCCATTAACTGCCCTCGTCATCCTGGACCACCAATACCATCCCTGTCTGCCACCCAGGCGCCTTTGCTCTTCTGTCCGCCCAGCCTCCCTCCACACTGGCTTCAGCACAAATCTCATGCTCAGAAGCCCTCTATGGCTCCCAATTGCCTAGATGGAAAAAGTCTCAAATTCTTAGCCTGGCATTCAGAGCCTTCCAAAATGTGGCTCCAACTTACTTTGAGCATCACCATTCCCTTCAATGCACCCTCCCCTCAAGGCGAAAGGAGCTACCACTCTTCTTTGCTGGATGTGCTCTTTTTTCCCTGGATAGTCCCTTAGTGTCCAGCTTTCATCTCCTAGACCACATTGGTCCGTCCACCTATAATGGTCTGCTCCATTTCTCAGTCCCCATCTTCACCTGAGCGGTGTTTCAGCCTGGAAGGGCCAGAGTTAGAGAAGCTTTAAAGTTCAAAAGTTACTGAGTCTAGTTCAATATAGGTGGAGAAACTGAGAAACGGAGCCTCCTTCAGGGTATGGAATATTATTTGCTCTTTGGATAGGGACCATTCATCTTTAAACACTCCACAGTGCTTGGAGCCTAGTAAGTGAATGAATAAGTGTTGAGCCCTCCAGGACTGTGTTTCTCCAGCAGTGGCCTTGGGATTCCCTACATCATTCCCTACTCTTGGCCCTTGGATCTTCCAACATCTGACCTGTTCAGCCCTTATCTCTGAGGGTGGTATCTGGTATCTGCCTGTGTAGCAAGCCACAGAGTGGTTTTTTAATTCACACTTATTTGAAAACCACAGTGAATCTATGGGGATTGCACCATGCGTGCCACTTAGTAGAAAGAGTCCTAGTACCTGAAGCCTCCCTTCCCCCAGCCACCACTTCCGGCCCTGAGCTTGAGGCAGAGGCCTCTGGGAGCTTAGATGGCTGGAGCTGATGAGGCTGGCTTCTTGGATATGCCCCTATAACCCGGTGGGAGCCCTTCTCCCCAGGGGCTCTCTGGGGCTGAGTGAAGGGTCTTGCCCTCCAGCCCTACGCCCCCAGCTTGCACAGCCCTCTGGATGCTCTGACAAATAAGGGTCATCTGACCCAGAAGGAACAGGCAGGGGAAGCGAGCAGATGGGTGTCGCTTTGGGCAGCGGGGGAGGGAGGCATGTTGGGCCAGGCCAGGCTCAGCCAAGGGAGAGAACGATGCTCCCTCCAAGAGGCCAAGTCTCCAGACGGGGTGAAGGAGTCCTTACAATGCCAGGAGCCTGACACAGAGCCAGGTGCTAAGAGCTCTGCTGGAACCCGTCTAGGAAATGCATAAAGCCTTTGGAGAGAGAGGGTAGCCCTGTGGCGGCAGCAGGAGAGGGAGCGGGCTGGGCGTAGCCTGCTGGGCAGGGCACCCACCTTCATCTCCCCCCCGCCTCCCTTTTCCTGCCCAGCTGGTGCCACAGCAGGCTGAGGGAGCCACTGCACCCTCAAAGCTTAAGTCAGTGCTCTGAGCCCACGTCCGCGCCGCTGGCTCCCCAGCCTCTTCCTATGCGGTTCTTCGGCCACCTGCCCTTCTCCCTGCTGAGGACCCCATGCCCACACCTACCCACTCCATGTCGCTCCTTGTCAGTTTTGCGCCAGGGGGCCATGGCTTGGCCGTGGGGCGTGGGGGCGGGGGGCGGCTGCAGGCACCTCGCGTCGTCCTGTGGGGAAGCAGCCAGGGGGTGGCTAGGCGTTCTGCCGGGCCCCACTTCCTTCCTCTTTTCAAACTCCCTCTCAGGGCCCGCCCTCCCTCCCCAGGGTGACCCGCCCCTCCTCCTCTTCCTCCCTCCCTTTGGGCAGGGGCACAGCAGAAAGCTAGGGGTTAGAAAGCCCCCACAAAGCTTAGGGGCCACCTCCAACTTGTCTCCTGCCCAGGCAAGCTGGCAGAGGCCAAGCAGATACCTGGTGTCACCCAGGCCATCGCCACAAGTGCAGGAAGTTCCCTGGTAACTGAGCCTAGTGATTAAACCGAGCTCCCTCCCACCTAGCAGGAGCTTAGCGTCAGATGCGGGTTCAAATCCAGACTCTGATGCTTTACAGCTATGCAACTAGGACAAATGACTTCACTTTTCTAAGCTTCAGTGTTTTTTTCTGTAAAATGGGATATTGGTACCTACCTCATATGATTACTGCTAGAAGTAGAGAAGGCAAAACATGCAGCAGGTGACATCCAGGAGTTACTGTGATGACTAGCGGAGATATTACATGCCGTAGTTAACATATGAGTTAAACATCCACCTGGAGGGGAGGCCATTTGGAGTTTTATCCTTTTGGTGCCACGACCCATTTGAAAATCTGATAAAAGCTCAGGAAACTCTCCTCTGAAAATATACAAGCACAGAATTGATCAACAATGCCAGGAAGTCAAGGGTGCTCTAATAGCCAGCAACAGTGGACCCTGGCAAATGAGTCCTAGAGTAGAGGCTAATGGAGACATTTCTCAGAAAATGCTCTGGGAATAGACTCTATTGAGAAGCAAAAATATCTCTTTGAACCACAGTGATAAGACTGAATTAAAGTCTTCCTGAATTTTCTTTATTCATAACTCTCACAGCCCTTTTCTGATTTGCACTAGAGAGTCAATAAGATAGATTAGGCAATACCACAGCTGACAAGCAGCTATGGCAAGCTATTAATTTCACTTTATCTAAAGTTATTTCCTTTTCAGTTGTCTAGCAGCACAAATTGGGTAGTATTTTTTATAGAGAGCGGTTGAATCAGTCAGAATTCCACCAGGGAAACGGAACCAGTAGGACATATATGTGTGTTCACTGACTGACTGATTGATTGATTGCACGGAATTGGCTTATGTAAGTGGAGCTGGCTAGGTAAGTCCGAAACGCATACGACGGGCCTCTAGGGAGTGCAGGCTGGAAACTCTCAGGCAGGAGCTGAAGCTGCTGTCCCCAGGTAGAATTTCTTCTTTTTTCAAGGAAAGTACAGTCAAGGACTTCTAACTGATTGGATCCCGCCTACTCAGATTGTTGAAGATAATCTCCTTCACTTAACATCAACTGGTTGTAGATGTTAATGACGTCTACAAACTACTTCCACAACACCACCTAGACTGGTGTTTGGTTGAATAATTAGGGTCTATAGCCTCACCAAGTTGACTCATAAAACTAACCATCAGAGCAGTATTACAAACTGGACTAAACACCAGAGGTTGGCAAACTTTTCTGTAAAAGATCAGATAGTAAATATTGCAGTCTTTGCAGGCCAACAGGCAAAATGAAGGATATTATGTAGTTACTTATGTAACAGACAGAAAACAAGCTTCCATAATTTTTATTGATAAAATTCAAAATCTGACATTAATAACTGAGTATACTCTTTTGTGATACAGGTCTACTAATGAGAAAAATAAATTTGTGGGTTAGGTCCCATTTCACCCCATTAGAGTTCAAAGTTAGTGTTCTCTCTGATCAAAGTTGATGGCAACTGTTCATCTGTTAATGGTGATCTGTAACGACATTTTGCATTTCATCTTTGAAAATGGCTTTCCCCACAGGTGGTGTGTAGTAAAGAATTAATCTTGCCCCCAGAATGGCCAGGTATTTGCCCTCAGCTTTGGGAAGTGATCTCTTGGAATGTCATGGTTTGCCTGGGAAACTTGGGTCACACTGGGCGATCTAAAAATATGATTTAGGGGCTTCCCAGGTGGCGCAGTGGTTGAGAGTCTGCCTGCCGATGCAGGGGACACGGGT